>NW_028230489.1:0-172500 GCF_043228905.1 Azolla caroliniana | reverse complement strand
ACATTTTCATTCATTGAGGCGCTCTTGTCTACGCCTTCCTCAAAATTTCTTTTTTCTTCATGTCTCTCGACTTGCGTTTCAAAATCTTGATTTTTTAATTCCATATCATGGCTAGTTTCGTTACCTTCGATTCGCATGTTTAAACACCAAAATCCGATATCACACGAGCCATCTATGAACATATTAAGTCAGTGAGGCGCTTTTGTCTACGCCTTCCTCAAAATTGCTGTTTTCTTCATGTCTCTCGACTTGAGTTTCAAAATCTTTATTTTTTAATTCCATATCATGGCTATATTCGTTACCTTCGATTCGCATGTTTAAACATCAAAATCCGATACCACACTAGGAATCTATGAACATTTTCATTCATTGAGGCGCTCTTGTCTACGCCTTCCTCAAAATTTCTTTTTTTTTCATGTCTCTCGACTTGAGTTTCAAAATATTGATTTTTCAATTCCATATCATGGCTAGTTTCGTTACCTTCGATTCGCATGTTTAAACACCAAAATCCGATATCACACGAGCCATCTATGAACATTTTCATTCAGTGTGGCGCTCTTGTCGACGCCTTCCTCAAAATTGCTTTTTTCTTCATGTGTCTCGACCTGAGTTTCAAAATCTTTATTTTTTAATTCCATATCATGGCTATATTCGTTACCTTCGATTCGCATGTTTAAACATCAAAATCCGATATCACACTAGGAATCTATGAACATTTTCATTCATTGAGGCGCTCTTGTCGACGCCTTCCTCAAAATTGCTTTTTTCTTTATGTCTCTTGACCTGAGTTTTTAAATCTTGATTTTTCAATTCCATATCATGGCTATATTCGTTACCTTCGATTCGCATGTTTAAACACCAAAATCCGATATCACACGAGCCATCTATGAACATTTTCATTCATTGTGGCGCTCTTGTCGACGCCTTCCTCAAAATTGCTTTTTTCTTCATGTGTCTCGACCTGAGTTTCAAAATCTTTATTTTTTAATTCCATATCATGGCTAGATTCGTTACCTTCGATTCGCATGTTTAAACACCAAAATCCGATACCACACTAGGAATCTATGAACATTTTCATTCATTGAGGCGCTCTTGTCTACGCCTTCCTCAAAATTTCTTTTTTTTTCATGTCTCTCGACTTGAGTTTCAAAATATTGATTTTTCAATTCCATATCATGGCTAGTTTCGTTACCTTCGATTCGCATGTTTAAACACCAAAATCCGATATCACACGAGCCATCTATGAACATTTTCATTCAGTGTGGCGCTCTTGTCGACGCCTTCCTCAAAATTGCTTTTTTCTTCATGTGTCTCGACCTGAGTTTCAAAATCTTTATTTTTTAATTCCATATCATGGCTATATTCGTTACCTTCGATTCGCATGTTTAAACATCAAAATCCGATATCACACTAGGAATCTATGAACATTTTCATTCATTGAGGCGCTCTTGTCGACGCCTTCCTCAAAATTGCTTTTCTCTTCATGTCTCTCGACCTGAGTTTTTAAATTCTGATTTTCCAATTCCATATCATGGCTATATTCGTTACCTTCAATTTGCATGTTTAAACACCGAAATCCGATATCACACGAGCCATCTATGAACATTTTTAGTCAGTGAGGCGCTCTTGTCTACGCCTTCCTCAAATTTGCTTTTTTCTTCATGTCTCTCGACCTAACTATCAAAATCTTTTTTTTTTAATTCCATATCATGGCTAGATTCGTTACCTTCGATTCGCATGTTTAAACATCAAAATCCGATATCACACGAGGAATCTATGAACATTATCATTCATTGTGGCGCTCTTGTCGACGCCTTCCTCAAAATTGCTTTTTTCTTCATGTGTCTCGACCTGAGTTTCAAAATCTTTATTTTTTAATTCCATATCATGGCTATATTCGTTACCTTCGATTCGCATGTTTAAACACCAAAATCCGATATCACACGAGCCATGTATGAACATTTTCAGTCAGTGAGGCGCTCTTGTCTACGCCTTCCTCAAAATTGCTTTTTTTTCATGTCTCTTGACCTGAGTTTTTAAATCTTGAATTTTCAATTCCATATCATGGCTATATTCGTTACCTTCGATTCGCATGTTTAAACACCACAATCCGATATCACACAAGCCATATATGAACATTTTTAGTCAGTGAGGCGCTCTTGTCTACGCCTACCTCAAAATTGCTTTTTTATTCATGTCTCTCGACATGAGTTTCAAAATTTTGATTTTTCAATTCGATGTCGTGGCAATATTCGTTACCTTCGATTCGCATGTTTAAACACCAAAATCCGATATCACACGAGGAATCTATTAACATTTTCATTCATTGTGGCGCTCTTGTCGACGGCTTCCTTAAATTTTCTTTTTACTTCATTTCTCTCGACCTGAGTTTTTAAATCTTGATTTTACAATTCCATATCTTGGCTATATTTGTTACCTTCGATTCGCATGTTTAAACACCAAAATCCGATATCACACAAGCTATCTAGGAACATTTTCAGTCAGTGAGGCGCTCTTGTCTACGCCTTCCACAAAATTGCTTTTTTCTTTATGTCTCTTGACCTGAGTTTTTAAATCTTGATTTTTCAATTCCATATCATGGCTATATTCGTTACCTTCGATTCGCATGTTTAAACACTAAAATCCGATATCACACAAGCCATATATGAACATTTTTAGTCAGTGAGGCGCTATTGTCTACGCCTACCTCAAAATTGCTTTTTTCTTCATGTCTCTCGACCTGAGTATCAAAATCTTTATTTTTTAATTCCATATCATTGCTAGTTTCGATACCTTCGATTCACATGTTTAAACACCAAAATCCGATATCACACGAGCCATCTATGAACATTTTCATTCAGTGTGGCGCTCTTGTCGACGCCTTCCTCAAAATTGCTTTTTTCTTCATGTGTCTCGACCTGAGTTTCAAAATCTTTATTTTTTAATTCCATATCATGGCTATATTCGTTACCTTCGATTCGCATGTTTAAACATCAAAATCCGATATCACACTAGGAATCTATGAACATTTTCATTCATTGAGGCGCTCTTGTCGACGCCTTCCTCAAAATTGCTTTTTTCTTTATGTCTCTTGACCTGAGTTTTTAAATCTTGATTTTTCAATTCCATATCATGGCTATATTCGTTACCTTCGATTCGCATGTTTAAACACCAAAATCCGATATCACACGAGCCATCTATGAACATTTTCATTCATTGTGGCGCTCTTGTCGACGCCTTCCTCAAAATTGCTTTTTTCTTCATGTGTCTCGACCTGAGTTTCAAAATCTTTATTTTTTAATTCCATATCATGGCTAGATTCGTTACCTTCGATTCGCATGTTTAAACACCAAAATCCGATACCACACTAGGAATCTATGAACATTTTCATTCATTGAGGCGCTCTTGTCTACGCCTTCCTCAAAATTTCTTTTTTTTTCATGTCTCTCGACTTGAATTTCAAAATATTGATTTTTCAATTCCATATCATGGCTAGTTTCGTTACCTTCGATTCGCATGTTTAAACACCAAAATCCGATATCACACGAGCCATCTATGAACATTTTCATTCAGTGTGGCGCTCTTGTCGACGCCTTCCTCAAAATTGCTTTTTTCTTCATGTGTCTCGACCTGAGTTTCAAAATCTTTATTTTTTAATTCCATATGATGGCTATATTCGTTACCTTCGATTCGCATGTTTAAACATCAAAATCCGATATCACACTAGGAATCTATGAACATTTTCATTCATTGAGGCGCTCTTGTCGACGCCTTCCTCAAAATTGCTTTTTTCTTTATGTCTCTTGACCTGAGTTTTTAAATCTTGATTTTTCAATTCCATATCATGGCTATATTCGTTACCTTCGATTCGCATGTTTAAACACCAAAATCCGATATCACACGAGCCATCTATGAACATTTTCATTCATTGTGGCGCTCTTGTCGACGCCTTCCTCAAAATTGCTTTTTTCTTCATGTGTCTCGACCTGAGTTTCAAAATCTTTATTTTTTAATTCCATATCATGGCTAGATTCGTTACCTTCGATTCGCATGTTTAAACACCAAAATCCGATATCACACGAGGAATCTATGAACCTTTTCATTCATTGAGGCGCTCTTGTCGACGCCTTCCTCAAAATTGCTTTTCTCTTCATGTCTCTCGACCTGTGTTTTTAAATCTTGATTTTTCAATTCCATATCATGGCTATATTCGTTACCTTCGATTCGCATGTTTAAACACCAAAATCCGATATCACACGAGCCATGTATGAACATTTTCAGTCAGTGAGGCGCTCTTGTTTACGCCTTCCTCAAAATTGCTTTTTTATTCATGTCTCTCGACTTGAGTTTCAAAATTTTGATTTTTCAATTCGATGTCGTGGCTCTATTCGTTACTTTCGATTCGCATGTTTAAATACCAAAATCCGATATCACACGAGCCATCTATGAACATTTTTAGTCAGTGAGGCGCTCTTGTCTACGCCTTCCTGAAATTTGCTTTTTCCTTCATGACTGTCGACTTGAGTTTCAAAATCTTGATTTTTCAATTCCATATCATGGCTATATTCGTTACCTTCGATTTGCATGTTTAAACATCAAAATCCGATATCACACTAGGAATCTATGAACATTTTCATTCATTGAGGCGCTCTTGTCTACGCCTTCCTCAAAATTTGTTTTCTCTTCATGTCTCTCGAAAATCCGATATCAAAATCCGATATCACACGAGCCATCTATGAACATTTTCATTCATTGAGGCGCTCTTGTCTACGCCTTCCTCAAAATTGCTTTTTTCTTCATGTCTCTCGACTTGAGTTTCAAAATCTTGATTTTTTAATTCCATATCATGGCTATATTCGTTACCTTCGATTCGCATGTTTAAACACCAAAATCCGATATCACACGAGTTATCTATGAACATTTTCATTCATTGAGTCGCTCTTGTCTACGCCTTCCTCAAAATTTCTTTTTCCTTCATGTCTCTCGACTTGAGTTTTAAAATCTTGATTTTTTTATTGCATATCATGGCTAGTTTCGTTACCTTCGATTCGCATGTTTAAACACCAAAATCCGATATCACACGAGGACTCTATGAACCTTTTCATCCATTGAGCCGCTCTTGTCGATACCTTCCTTAAATTTCCTTTTTACTTTATGTCTCTCGACCTGAGTTTTTAAATCTTGATTTTTCAATACCATATCATGGCTATATTCGTTACCTTTAATTCGCATGTTTAAACACCAAAATCCGATATCACACGAGCCATCTATGAACATTTTTAGTCAGTGAGGCGCTCTTGTCTACGCCTTCCTCAAAATTGCTTTTTTCTTTATGTCTCTCGACCAGAGTTTTTAAATCTTGATTTTTCAATTCCATATCATGGCTATATTCGTTACCTTCGATTCGCAGGTTTAAACACCAAAATCCGATATCACACAAGCCATCTAGGAACATTTTCAGTCAGTGAGGCGCTCTTGTCTACGCCTTCCTCAAAATTGCGTTTATCTTCATGTCTCTCGACTTGAGTTTGAAAATCTTGATTTTTTAATTCCATATCATGGCTAGATTCGTTACCTTCGATTCGCATGTTTAAACACCAAAATCCGATATCACACGGGTTTTCTATGAACATTTTCATTCATTGAGTCGCTCTTGTCTACGCCTTCCTCAAAATTGCTTTTTCCTTCATGTCTCTCGACTTTAGTTTCAAAATCTTGATTTTTTTATTCCATATCATGGCTAGTTTTGTTACCTTCGATTCGCATGTTTAAACACCAAAATCCGATATCACACGAGGAATCTGTTAACATTTTCATTCATTGTGGCGCTCTTGTCGACGGCTTCCTTAAATTTGCTTTTTACTTCATGTCTCTGGACCTGAGTTTTTAAATCTTGATTTTTCAATTCCATATCATGGCTATATTCGTTACCTTCGATTCGCAGGTTTAAACACCAAAATCCGATATCACACAAGCCATCTAGGAACATTTTCAATCAGTGAGGCGCTCTTGTCTACGCCTTCCTCAAAATTGCTTCTTTGTTCATGTCTCTCGACTTGAGTTTCAAAATCTTGATTTTTCAATTCCATGTCGTGGCTATATTCGTTACCTTCAATTTGCATGTTTAAACACCAAAATCCGATATCACACGAGCCATCTATGAACATATTCAGTCAGTGAGGCGCTCTTGTCTACGCCTTCCTCAAATTTGCTTTTTTCTTCATGTCTCTCGACTTGAGTTTGAAAATCTTGATTTTTCAATTCCATATCATGGCTATATTCGTTACCTTCAATTCGCATGTTTAAACACCAAAATCCGATATCACACGAGCCATCTATGAACATTTTCAGTCAGTGAGGCGCTCTTGTCTTCGCCTTCCTCAAAATTGCTGTTTTCGTCATGTATCTTGACTTGAGTTTCAAAATCTTGATTTTTTAATTCCATATCATGGCCAGATTCGTTACCTTCGATTCGCATGTTTAAACACCAAAATCCGATATCACACGAGGAATCTATGAACCTTTTCATCCATTGAGGCGCTCTTGTCGATGCCTTCCTTAAATTTCCTTTTTACTTTATGTCTCTCGACCTGAGTTTTTAAATCTTGATTTTTCAATACCATATCATGGCTATATTCGTTACCTTTAATTCGCATGTTTAAACACCAAAATCCGATATCACACGAGCCATCTATGAACATTTTCAGTCAGTGAGGCGCACTTGTCTACGCCTTCCTCAAAATTTCTTTTTTCTTCATTTCTCTCGACCTGAGTTTCAAAATCTTGATTTTTTAATTCCATATCATGGCTAGTTTCGTTATCTTCGATTCGCATGTTTAAACACCAACATCCGATATCACACAAGCCATCTATGAACATTTTCAGTCAGTGAGGCGCTCTTGTCTACGCCTTCCTCAAAATTGCTTTTTTCTTCATGTCTCTCCACCTGAGTTGCAAAATCTTAATTTTTTAATTCGATATCATGGCTAGTTTCGTTACCTTCGATTCGCATGTTTAAACACCAAAATCCGATATCACATGAGCCATCTATGAACATTTTTAGTCAGTGAGGCGCTCTTGTCTACGCCTACCTCAAAATTGCTTTTTTCTTCATGTCCCTCGATATGAGTATCAAAATGTTTATTTTTTAATTCCATATCATGGCTAGATTCGTTACCTTCGATTCCCATGTTTAAACACCAAAATCCGATATCACACGAGCCATCTATGAACATTTTTAGTAAGTGAGGCCCTCTTGTCTACGCCTTACTCAAATTTGCTTTTTCCTTCATGTCTCTCGACTTGAGTTTCAAAATCTTGATTTTCTAATTCCATATCATGGCTAGTTTCGTTACCTTCGATTCGCATGTTTAAACACCAAAATCCGATATCACACGAGGAATCTATTAACATTTTCATTCATTGTGGCGCTCTTGTCGACGGCTTCCTTAAATTTGCTTTTTACTTCATGTCTCTGGACCTGAGTTTTTAAATCTTGATTTTTCAATTCCATATCATGGCTATATTCGTTACCTTCGATTCGCATGTTTAAACACCAAAATCCGATATCACACAAGCCATCTATGAACATTTTCAGTCAGTGAGGCGCTCTTGTCTACGCCTTCCTCAAATTTGCTTTTTTCTTTATGTCTCTGGACCTGAGTTTTTAAATCTTGATTTTTCAATTCCATATCATGGCTATATTCGTTACCTTCGATTCGCAGGTTTAAACACCAAAATCCGATATCACACAAGCCATCTAGGAACATTTTCAGTCAGTGAGGCGCTCTTGTCTACGCCTTCCTCAAAATTGCTTTTTTCTTCATGTCTCTCGACTTGATTCGCATGTTTAAACACCAAAATCCGATATCACACGAGCCATCTATGAACATATTCAGTCAGTGAGTCGCTCTTGTCTACGCCTTCCTCAAAATGGCTTTTTCCTTCATGTCTCTCGACTTGAGTTTCAAAATCTTGATTTTTCAATTCCATATCGTGGCTAGTTTCGTTACCTTCGATTCGCATGTTTAAACACCAAAATACTATATCACACGAGGAATCTATGAACATATTCAGTCAGTGAGGCGCTGTTTTCATCATGTATCTTGACTTGAGTTTCGAAATCTTGATTTTTTCATTCCATATCATGGCTAGATTCGTTACCTTCGATTCGCATGTTTAAACACCAAAATCCGATATCACACGAGGAATCTATTAACATATTCAGTCAGTGAGGCGCTTTTGTCTACGCCTTCCTCAAAATTGCTGTTTTCGTCATGTATCTTGACTTGAGTTTGAAAATCTTGATTTTTTAATTCCATATCATGGCTAGATTCGTTACCTTCGATTCGCATGTTTAAACACCAAAATCCGATATCACACGAGCCATCTATGAACATTTTTAGTAAGTGAGGCGCTCTTGTCTACGCCTTCCTCAAATTTGCTTAAATCTTGATTTTTCAATTCCATATCATGGCTATAGTCGTTACCTTCGATTCGCATGTTTAAACACCAAAACCCGATATCACACGAGCCATCTATGAACATTTTCAGTCAGTGAGGCGCACTTGTCTACGCCTTCCTCAAAATTACTTTTTTCTTCACTTCTCTCGACCTGAGTTTCAAAATCTTGATATTTTAATTCCATATCATGGCTAGTTTCGTTACCTTCGATTCGCATGTTTAAAAACCAAAATCCGATATCACACGAGGAATCTATGAACCTTTTCATTCAGTGAGGCGCTCTTGTCTACGCCTTCCTCAAAATGGCTTTTTCCTTCATGTCTCTCGACTTGAGTTTCAAAATCTTTATTTTTTAATTCCATATCATGGCTAGTTTCGTTACCTTCGATTCGCATGTTTAAACACCAAAATCCGATATCACACGAGGAATCTATTAACATTTTCATTCATTGTGGCGCTCTTGTCGACGGCTTCCTTAAATTTGCTTTTTACTTCATGTCTCTGGACCTGAGTTTTTAAATCTTGATTTTTCAATTCCATATCATGGCTATATTCGTTACCTTCGATTCGCAGGTTTAAACACCAAAATCCGATATCACACAAGCCATCTAGGAACATTTTCAGTCAGTGCGGCGCTCTTGTCTACGCCTTCCTCAAAATTGCTTTTTTCTTCATGTCACTCGACTTGAGTTTCAAAATCTTGATTTTTCAATTCCATGTCGTGGCTATATTCGTTACCTTCGATTCGCATGTTTAAACACCAAAATCCGATATCACACGAGCCATCTATGAACATATTCAGTCAGTGAGGCGCTCTTCTCTACGCCTTCCTCAAATTTGCTTTTTTCTTCATGTCTCTCGACTTGAGTTTCAAAATCTTGATTTTTCAATTCCATATCGTGGCTAGTTTCGTTACCTTCGATTCGCATGTTTAAACACCAAAATCCGATATCACACGAGGAATCTATGAACATATTCAGTCATTGAGGCGCTCTTGTCTACGCCTTCCTCAAAATTGCTGTTTTCGTCATGTATCTTGACTTGAGTTTGAAAGTCTTGATTTTTTAATTCCATATCATGGCTAGATTCGTTACCTTCGATTCGCATGTTTAAACACCAAAATCCGATATCACACGAGCCATCTATGAACATTTTTAGTAAGTGAGGCGCTCTTGTCTACGCCTTCCTCAAATTTGCTTTTTCCTTCATGTCTCTCGACTTGAGTTTCAAAATCTTGATTTTTTAATTCCATATCATGGCTAGTTTCGTTACCTTCGATTCGCATGTTTAAACACCAAAATCCGATATCACACGAGGAATCTATTAACATTTTCATTCATTGTGGCGCTCTTGTCGACGGCTTCCTTAAACTTGCTTTTTACTTCATGTCTCTGGACCTGAGTTTTTAAATCTTGATTTTTCAATTCCATATCATGGCTATATTCGTTACCTTCGATTCGCAGGTTTAGACACCAAAATCCGATATCACACAAGCCATCTAGGAACATTTTCAGTCAGTGCGGCGCTCTTGTCTACGCCTTCCTCAAAATTGCTTTTTTCTTCATGTCTCTCGACTTGAGTTTCAAAATCTTGATTTTTCAATTCCATGTCGTGGCTATATTCGTTACCTTCGATTCGCATGTTTAAACACCAAAATCCGATATCACACGAGCCATCTATGAACATATTCAGTCAGTGAGGCGCTCTTGTCTACGCCTTCCTCAAATTTGCTTTTTTCTTCATGTCTCTCGACTTGAGTTTCAAAATCTTGATTTTTCAATTCCATGTCGTGGCTAGTTTCGTTACCTTCGATTCGCATGTTTAAACACCAAAATCCGATATCACACGAGGAATCTATGAACATATTCAGTCAGTGAGGCGCTTTTGTCTACGCCTTCCTCAAAATTGCTGTTTTCGTCATGTATCTTGACTTGAGTTTGAAAATCTTGATTTTTTAATTCCATATCATGGCTAGATTCGTTACCTTCGATTCGCATGTTTAAACACCAAAATCCGATATCACACGAGCCATCTATGAACATTTTTAGTAAGTGAGGCGCTCTTGTCTACGCCTTCCTCAAATTTGCTTAAATCTTGATTTTTCAATTCCATATCATGGCTATAGTCGTTACCTTCGATTCGCATGTTTAAACACCAAAACCCGATATCACACGAGCCATCTATGAACATTTTCAGTCAGTGAGGCGCACTTGTCTACGCCTTCCTCAAAATTACTTTTTTCTTCACTTCTCTCGACCTGAGTTTCAAAATCTTGATATTTTAATTCCATATCATGGCTAGTTTCGTTACCTTCGATTCGCATGTTTAAAAACCTAAATCCGATATCACACGAGGATTCTATGAACATTTTCATCCATTGAGGCGCTCTTGTCTACGCCTACCTCAAAATTGCTTTATTCTTCATGTCTCTCGATATGAGTATCAAAATCTTTATTTTTTAATTCCATATCATGGCTAGATTCGTTACCTTCGATTCGCATGTTTAAACACCAAAATCCGATATCACACGAGCCATCTATGAACCTTTTCATTCAGTGAGGCGCTCTTGTCTACGCCTTCCTCAAAATGGCTTTTTCCTTCATGTCTCTCGACTTGAGTTTCAAAATCTTTATTTTTTAATTCCATATCATGGCTAGTTTCGTTACCTTCGATTCGCATGTTTAAACACCAAAATCCGATATCACACGAGGAATCTATTAACATTTTCATTCATTGTGGCGCTCTTGTCGACGGCTTCCTTAAATTTGCTTTTTACTTCATGTCTCTGGACCTGAGTTTTTAAATCTTGATTTTTCAATTCCATATCATGGCTATATTCGTTACCTTCGATTCGCAGGTTTAAACACCAAAATCCGATATCACACAAGCCATCTAGGAACATTTTCAGTCAGTGCGGCGCTCTTGTCTACGCCTTCCTCAAAATTGCTTTTTTCTTCATGTCACTCGACTTGAGTTTCAAAATCTTGATTTTTCAATTCCATGTCGTGGCTATATTCGTTACCTTCGATTCGCATGTTTAAACACCAAAATCCGATATCACACGAGCCATCTATGAACATATTCAGTCAGTGAGGCGCTCTTCTCTACGCCTTCCTCAAATTTGCTTTTTTCTTCATGTCTCTCGACTTGAGTTTCAAAATCTTGATTTTTCAATTCCATATCGTGGCTAGTTTCGTTACCTTCGATTCGCATGTTTAAACACCAAAATCCGATATCACACGAGGAATCTATGAACATATTCAGTCATTGAGGCGCTCTTGTCTACGCCTTCCTCAAAATTGCTGTTTTCGTCATGTATCTTGACTTGAGTTTGAAAGTCTTGATTTTTTAATTCCATATCATGGCTAGATTCGTTACCTTCGATTCGCATGTTTAAACACCAAAATCCGATATCACACGAGCCATCTATGAACATTTTTAGTAAGTGAGGCGCTCTTGTCTACGCCTTCCTCAAATTTGCTTTTTCCTTCATGTCTCTCGACTTGAGTTTCAAAATCTTGATTTTTTAATTCCATATCATGGCTAGTTTCGTTACCTTCGATTCGCATGTTTAAACACCAAAATCCGATATCACACGAGGAATCTATTAACATTTTCATTCATTGTGGCGCTCTTGTCGACGGCTTCCTTAAACTTGCTTTTTACTTCATGTCTCTGGACCTGAGTTTTTAAATCTTGATTTTTCAATTCCATATCATGGCTATATTCGTTACCTTCGATTCGCAGGTTTAGACACCAAAATCCGATATCACACAAGCCATCTAGGAACATTTTCAGTCAGTGCGGCGCTCTTGTCTACGCCTTCCTCAAAATTGCTTTTTTCTTCATGTCTCTCGACTTGAGTTTCAAAATCTTGATTTTTCAATTCCATGTCGTGGCTATATTCGTTACCTTCGATTCGCATGTTTAAACACCAAAATCCGATATCACACGAGCCATCTATGAACATATTCAGTCAGTGAGGCGCTCTTGTCTACGCCTTCCTCAAATTTGCTTTTTTCTTCATGTCTCTCGACTTGAGTTTCAAAATCTTGATTTTTCAATTCCATGTCGTGGCTAGTTTCGTTACCTTCGATTCGCATGTTTAAACACCAAAATCCGATATCACACGAGGAATCTATGAACATATTCAGTCAGTGAGGCGCTTTTGTCTACGCCTTCCTCAAAATTGCTGTTTTCGTCATGTATCTTGACTTGAGTTTGAAAATCTTGATTTTTTAATTCCATATCATGGCTAGATTCGTTACCTTCGATTCGCATGTTTAAACACCAAAATCCGATATCACACGAGCCATCTATGAACATTTTTAGTAAGTGAGGCGCTCTTGTCTACGCCTTCCTCAAATTTGCTTAAATCTTGATTTTTCAATTCCATATCATGGCTATAGTCGTTACCTTCGATTCGCATGTTTAAACACCAAAACCCGATATCACACGAGCCATCTATGAACATTTTCAGTCAGTGAGGCGCACTTGTCTACGCCTTCCTCAAAATTACTTTTTTCTTCACTTCTCTCGACCTGAGTTTCAAAATCTTGATATTTTAATTCCATATCATGGCTAGTTTCGTTACCTTCGATTCGCATGTTTAAAAACCTAAATCCGATATCACACGAGGATTCTATGAACATTTTCATCCATTGAGGCGCTCTTGTCTACGCCTACCTCAAAATTGCTTTATTCTTCATGTCTCTCGATATGAGTATCAAAATCTTTATTTTTTAATTCCATATCATGGCTAGATTCGTTACCTTCGATTCGCATGTTTAAACACCAAAATCCGATATCACACGAGCCATCTATGAACCTTTTCATTCAGTGAGGCGCTCTTGTCTACGCCTTCCTCAAAATGGCTTTTTCCTTCATGTCTCTCGACTTGAGTTTCAAAATCTTTATTTTTTAATTCCATATCATGGCTAGTTTCGTTACCTTCGATTCGCATGTTTAAACACCAAAATCCGATATCACACGAGGAATCTATTAACATTTTCATTCATTGTGGCGCTCTTGTCGACGGCTTCCTTAAATTTGCTTTTTACTTCATGTCTCTGGACCTGAGTTTTTAAATCTTGATTTTTCAATTCCATATCATGGCTATATTCGTTACCTTCGATTCGCAGGTTTAAACACCAAAATCCGATATCACACAAGCCATCTAGGAACATTTTCAGTCAGTGCGGCGCTCTTGTCTACGCCTTCCTCAAAATTGCTTTTTTCTTCATGTCACTCGACTTGAGTTTCAAAATCTTGATTTTTCAATTCCATGTCGTGGCTATATTCGTTACCTTCGATTCGCATGTTTAAACACCAAAATCCGATATCACACGAGCCATCTATGAACATATTCAGTCAGTGAGGCGCTCTTCTCTACGCCTTCCTCAAATTTGCTTTTTTCTTCATGTCTCTCGACTTGAGTTTCAAAATCTTGATTTTTCAATTCCATATCGTGGCTAGTTTCGTTACCTTCGATTCGCATGTTTAAACACCAAAATCCGATATCACACGAGGAATCTATGAACATATTCAGTCATTGAGGCGCTTTTGTCTACGCCTTCCTCAAAATTGCTGTTTTCGTCATGTATCTTGACTTGAGTTTGAAAGTCTTGATTTTTTAATTCCATATCATGGCTAGATTCGTTACCTTCGATTCGCATGTTTAAACACCAAAATCCGATATCACACGAGCCATCTATGAACATTTTTAGTAAGTGAGGCGCTCTTGTCTACGCCTTCCTCAAATTTGCTTTTTCCTTCATGTCTCTCGACTTGAGTTTCAAAATCTTGATTTTTTAATTCCATATCATGGCTAGTTTCGTTACCTTCGATTCGCATGTTTAAACACCAAAATCCGATATCACACGAGGAATCTATTAACATTTTCATTCATTGTGGCGCTCTTGTCGACGGCTTCCTTAAACTTGCTTTTTACTTCATGTCTCTGGACCTGAGTTTTTAAATCTTGATTTTTCAATTCCATATCATGGCTATATTCGTTACCTTCGATTCGCAGGTTTAAACACCAAAATCCGATATCACACAAGCCATCTAGGAACATTTTCAGTCAGTGCGGCGCTCTTGTCTACGCCTTCCTCAAAATTGTTTTTTTCTTCATGTCTCTCGACTTGAGTTTCAAAATCTTGATTTTTCAATTCCATGTCGTGGCTATATTCGTTACCTTCGATTCGCATGTTTAAACACCAAAATCCGATATCACACGAGCCATCTATGAACATATTCAGTCAGTGAGGCGCTCTTGTCTACGCCTTCCTCAAATTTGCTTTTTTCTTCATGTCTCTCGACTTGAGTTTCAAAATCTTGATTTTTCAATTCCATGTCGTGGCTAGTTTTGTTACCTTCGATTCGCATGTTTAAACACCAAAATCCGATATCACACGAGGAATCTATGAACATATTCAGTCAGTGAGGCGCTTTTGTCTACGCCTTCCTCAAAATTGCTGTTTTCGTCATGTATCTTGACTTGAGTTTGAAAATCTTGATTTTTTAATTCCATATCATGGCTAGATTCGTTACCTTCGATTCGCATGTTTAAACACCAAAATCCGATATCACACGAGCCATCTATGAACATTTTTAGTAAGTGAGGCGCTCTTGTCTACGCCTTCCTCAAATTTGCTTAAATCTTGATTTTTCAATTCCATATCATGGCTATAGTCGTTACCTTCGATTCGCATGTTTAAACACCAAAACCCGATATCACACGAGCCATCTATGAACATTTTCAGTCAGTGAGGCGCACTTGTCTACGCCTTCCTCAAAATTACTTTTTTCTTCACTTCTCTCGACCTGAGTTTCAAAATCTTGATATTTTAATTCCATATCATGGCTAGTTTCGTTACCTTCGATTCGCATGTTTAAAAACCTAAATCCGATATCACACGAGGATTCTATGAACATTTTCATCCATTGAGGCGCTCTAGTCTACGCCTACCTCAAAATTGCTTTTTTCTTCATGTCTCTCGATATGAGTATCAAAATCTTTATTTTTTAATTCCATATCATGGCTAGATTCGTTACCTTCGAATCGCATGTTTAAACACCAAAATCCGATATCACACGAGCCATCTATGAACCTTTTCATTCAGTGAGGCGCTCTTGTCTACGCCTTCCTCAAAATGGCTTTTTCCTTCATGTCTCTCGACTTGAGTTTCAAAATCTTTATTTTTTAATTCCATATCATGGCTAGTTTCGTTACCTTCGATTCGCATGTTTAAACACCAAAATCCGATATCACACGAGGAATCTATTAACATTTTCATTCATTGTGGCGCTCTTGTCGACGGCTTCCTTAAATTTGCTTTTTACTTCATGTCTCTGGACCTGAGTTTTTAAATCTTGATTTTTCAATTCCATATCATGGCTATATTCGTTACCTTCGATTCGCAGGTTTAAACACCAAAATCCGATATCACACAAGCCATCTAGGAACATTTTCAGTCAGTGCGGCGCTCTTGTCTACGCCTTCCTCAAAATTGCTTTTTTCTTCATGTCTCTCGACTTGAGTTTCAAAATCTTGATTTTTCAATTCCATG
The DNA here is from genome assembly GCF_043228905.1 of Azolla caroliniana. Classification (NCBI taxonomy): domain Eukaryota; kingdom Viridiplantae; phylum Streptophyta; class Polypodiopsida; order Salviniales; family Salviniaceae; genus Azolla; species Azolla caroliniana. Next base: position 156,466 of record NW_028230489.1, on the reverse strand, counting down.
TCGTGGCTATATTCGTTACCTTCGATTCGCATGTTTAAACACCAAAATCCGATATCACACGAGCCATCTATGAACATATTCAGTCAGTGAGGCGCTCTTGTCTACGCATTCCTCAAATTTGCTTTTTTCTTCATGTCTCTCGACTTGAGTTTCCAAATCTTGAATTTTCAATTCCATATCGTGGCTAGTTTCGTTACCTTCGATTCGCATGTTTAAACACCAAAATCCGATATCACACGAGGAATCTATGAACATATTCAGTGATTGAGGCGCTTTTGTCTACGCCTTCCTCAAAATTGCTGTTTTCGTCATGTATCTTGACTTGAGTTTGAAAGTCTTGATTTTTTAATTCCATATCATGGCTAGATTCGTTACCTTCGATTCGCATGTTTAAACACCAAAATCCGATATCACACGAGCCATCTATGAACATTTTTAGTAAGTGAGGCGCTCTTGTCTACGCCTTCCTCAAATTTGCTTTTCCCTTCATGTCTCTCGACTTGAGTTTCAAAATCTTGATTTTTTAATTCCATATCATGGCTAGTTTCGTTATCTTCGATTCGCATGTTTAAACACCAAAATCCGATATCACACGAGGAATCTATTAACATTTTCATTCATTGTGGCGCTCTTGTCGACGGCTTCCTTAAACTTGCTTTTTACTTCATGTCTCTGGACCTGAGTTTTTAAATCTTGATTTTTCAATTCCATATCATGGCTATATTCGTTACCTTCGATTCGCAGGTTTAAACACCAAAATCCGATATCACACAAGCCATCTAGGAGCATTTTCAGTCAGTGAGGCGCTCTAGTCTACGCCTTCCTCAAAATTGCTTTTCACTTTATGTCTCTCGGCCTGAGTTTTTAAATCTTGATTTTTCAATTCCATATCATGGCTATATTCGTTACCTTCGATTCGCATGTTTAAACACCCAAATCCGATATCACACGAGGAATCTATGAACATTTTCATTCATTGTGGCGCTCTTGTCGACGCCTTCCTCAAAATTGCTTTTTTTTCATGTCTCTCGACCTGAGTTTCAAAATCTTTATTTTTTAATTCCATATCATGGCTATATTCGTTACCTTCGATTCGCATGTTTAAACACCAAAATCCGATATCACACGAGGAATCTATGAACATTTTCATCCATTGAGGCGCTCTTGTCTACGCCTACCTCAAAATTGCTTTTTTCTTCATGTCTCTCGATATGAGTATCAAATTCTTTATTTTTTAATTCCATATCATGGCTAGATTCGTTACCTTCGATTCGCATGTTTAAACACTAAAATCCGATATCACACGAGCAATCTATGGGCATTTTCATTCATTGTGGCGCTCTTGTCGACACCTTCCTTAAATTTGCTTTTCACTTTATGTCTCTCGGCCTGAGTTTTTAAATCGTGATTTTTCAATTCCATATCATGGCTATATTCGTTACCTTCGATTCGCATGTTTAAACACCAAAATCCGATATCACACGAGCCATCTATGAACATTTTCATTCATTGAGTCGCTCTTGTCTACGCCTTCCTCAAAATTGCTTTTTCCTTCATGTCTCTCGACTTGAGTTTCAAAATCTTGATTTTTTAATTCCATATCATGGCTAGTTTCGTTACCTTCCATATCGCATGTTTAAACACCAAAATCCGATATCACACAAGCCATCTAGGAACATTTTCAGTCAGTGAGGCGCTCTTGTCCATGCCTTCCTCAAATTTGCTTTTTTCTTCATGTCTCTCGATATGAGTATCAAAATCTTCATTTTTTAATTCCATATCATGGCTAGATTCGTTACCTTCGATTCGCATGTTTAAACACCAAAATCCGATATCACACAAGCCATCTAGGAACATTTTCAGTCAGTGCGGCGCTCTTGTCTACGCCTTCCTCAAAATTGCTTTGATTCGCATGGCTATAGTCGTTACCTTCGATTCGCATGTTTAAACACCAAAACCCGATATCACACGAGCCATCTATGAACATTTTCAGTCAGTGAGGCGCACTTGTCTACGCCTTCCTCAAAATTACTTTTTTCTTCACTTCTCTCGACCTGAGTTTCAAAATCTTGATATTTTAATTCCATATCATGGCTAGTTTCGTTACCTTCGATTCGCATGTTTAAAAACCTAAATCCGATATCACACGAGGATTCTATGAACATTTTCATCCATTGAGGCGCTCTAGTCTACGCCTACCTCAAAATTGCTTTTTTCTTCATGTCTCTCGATATGAGTATCAAAATCTTTATTTTTTAATTCCATATCATGGCTAGATTCGTTACCTTCGAATCGCATGTTTAAACACCAAAATCCGATATCACACGAGCCATCTATGAACCTTTTCATTCAGTGAGGCGCTCTTGTCTACGCCTTCCTCAAAATGGCTTTTTCCTTCATGTCTCTCGACTTGAGTTTCAAAATCTTTATTTTTTAATTCCATATCATGGCTAGTTTCGTTACCTTCGATTCGCATGTTTAAACACCAAAATCCGATATCACACGAGGAATCTATTAACATTTTCATTCATTGTGGCGCTCTTGTCGACGGCTTCCTCAAATTTGCTTTTTCCTTCATGTCTCTCGACTTGAGTTTCAAAATCTTGATTTTTTAATTCCATATCATGGCTAGATTCGTTACCTTCGATTCGCATGTTTAAACAACAAAATCCGATATCACACGAGCAATCTATGAGCATTTTCATTCATTGTGGCGCTCTTGTCGACGCCTTCCTCAAAATTGCTTTTTTCTTCATGTCTCTCGAGCAGAGTTTTTAAATCTTGATTTTTCAATTCCATATCATGGCTATATTCGTTACCTTCGATTCGCATGTTTAAACACCAAAATCCGATATCACACGAGCAATCTATGAGCATTTTCATTCATTGTGGCGCTCTTGTCGACACCTTCCTTAAATTTGCTTTTTACTTCATGTCTCTCGACCAGAGTTTTTAAATCTTGATTTTTTCAATTCCATATCATGGCTATATTCGTTACCTTCGATTCGCATGTTTAAACACCAAAATATGATATCACACGAGGAATCTATGAACATTTTCATCCATTGAGGCGCTCTTGTCTATGCCTTCCTTAAATTTGCTTTTCACTTCATGTCTCTCGACCAAAGTTTTTAAACCGATATCACACAAGCCATCTATGAACATTTTCATTCAGTGAGGCGCTCTTGTCTACGCCTTCCTCAAATTTGCTTTTCTCTTTATGTCTCTGGACCTGAGTTTTTAAATCTTGATTTTTCAATTCCATATCATGGCTTTATTCGTTACCTTCGATTCGCATGTTTAAACACCAAAATCCGATATCACACAAGCCATCTATGAACATTTTCAGTCAGTGAGGCGCTCTTGTCTACGCCTTCCTCAAAATTGCTTTTTTCTTTATGTCTCTCGACCAGAGTTTTTAAATCTTGATTTTTCAATTCCATATCATGGCTAGTTTCGTTACCTTCGATTCGCATGTTTAAACACCAAAATCCGATATCACACAAGCCATCTAGGAACATTTTAAGTCAGTGAGGCGCTCTTGTCTACGCCTTCCTCAAAATTGCTTTTTTCTTCATGTCTCTCGACTTGAGTTTCAAAATCTTGATTTTTCAATTCCATGTCGTGGCTATATTCGTTACCTTCGATTCGCATGTTTAAACACCAAAATCCGATATCACACGAGCCATCTATGAACATTTTCAGTCAGTGAGGCGCACTTGTCTACGCCTTCCTCAAAATTGCTTTTTTCTTCATGTCTCTCGACTTGAGTTTGAAAATCTTGATTTTTTAATTCCATATCATGGCTAGTTTCGTTACCTTCGATTCGCATGTTTAAACACCAAAATCCGATATCACACGAGCCATCTATTAACATTTTCATTCATTGTGGCGCTCTTGTCGACGGCTTCCTTAAATTTGCTTTTTACTTCATGTCTCTGGACCTGAGTTTTTAAATCTTGATTTTTTAATTCCATATCATGGCTATATTCGTTACCTTCGATTCGCATGTTTAAACACCAAAATCCGATATCACACGAGGAATCTATGAACCTTTTCATCCATTGAGGCGCTCTTGTCGACGCCTTCCTTAAATTTCCTTTTTACTTTATGTCTCTCGACCTGAGTTTTTAAATCTTGATTTTTCAATTCCATATCATGGCTATATTCGTTACCTTCAATTCGCATGTTTAAACACCAAAACCCGATATCACACGAGCCATCTATGAACATTTTTAGTCAGTGAGGCGCTCTTGTCGACGGCTTCCTTAAATTTGCTTTTTACTTCATGTCTCTGGACCTGAGTTTTTAAATCTTGATTTTTCAATTCCATATCATGGCTATATTCGTTACCTTCGATTCGCAGGTTTAAACACCAAAATCCGATATCACACAAGCCATCTAGGAACATTTTCAGTCAGTGAGGCGCTCTTGTCTACGCCTTCCTCAAAATTGCTTTTTTCTTTATGTCTCTCGACCTGAGTTTTTAAATCTTGATTTTTCAATTCTATATCATGGCTAGATTCGTTACCTTCGATTCGCATGTTTAAACACCAAAATCCGATATCACATGAGGAATCTATTAACATTTTCATTCATTGTGGCGCTCTTGTCGACGGCTTCCTCAAATTTGCTTTTTCCTTCATGTCTCTCGACTTGAGTTTCATCTATGAACATTTTCAATTCCATATCATGGCTATATTCGTTACCTTCGATTCGCATGTTTAAACACCAAAATATGATATCACACGAGGAATCTATGAACATTTTCATCCATTGAGGCGCTCTTGTCTACGCCTTCCTTAAATTTGCTTTTCACTTCATGTCTCTCGACCAAAGTTTTTAAATCTTGATTTTTCAATTCCATATCATGGCTATATTCGTTACCTTCGATTCGCATGTTTAAACACCAAAATATGATATCACACGAGGAATCTATGAACATTTTCATCCATTGAGGCGCTCTTGTCTACGCCTTCCTTAAATTTGCTTTTCACTTCATGTCTCTCGACCAAAGTTTTTAAATCTTGATTTTTCAATTCCATATCTCTCGACTTGCTTTTTTCTTCATGTCTCTCGACTTGAGTTTCAAAATCTTGATTTTTCAATTCCATGTCGTGGCTATATTCGTTACCTTCGATTCGCATGTTTAAACACCAAAATCCGATATCACACGAGCCATCTATGAACATTTTCAGTCAGTGAGGCGCACTTGTCTACGCCTTCCTCAAAATTGCTTTTTTCTTCATGTCTCTCGACTTGAGTTTGAAAATCTTGATTTTTTAATTCCATATCATGGCTAGTTTCGTTACCTTCGATTCGCATGTTTAAACACCAAAATCCGATATCACACGAGCCATCTATTAACATTTTCATTCATTCTGGCGCTCTTGTCGACGGCTTCCTTAAATTTGCTTTTTACTTCATGTCTCTGGACCTGAGTTTTTAAATCTTCATTTTTCAATTCCATATCATGGCTAGTTTCGTTACCTTCGATTCGTATGTTTAAACACCAAAATCCGATATCACACAAGCCATCTATGAACATTTTCAGTCAGTGAGGCGCACTTGTCTACGCCTTCCTCAAAATTGCTTTTTTCTTCATGTCTCTCGACTTGAGTTTGAAAATCTTGATTTTTTAATTCCATATCATGGCTAGTTTCGTTACCTTCGATTCGCATGTTTAAACACCAAAATCCGATATCACACGAGCCATCTATTAACATTTTCATTCATTCTGGCGCTCTTGTCGACGGCTTCCTTAAATTTGCTTTTTACTTCATGTCTCTGGACCTGAGTTTTTAAATCTTCATTTTTCAATTCCATATCATGGCTAGTTTCGTTACCTTCGATTCGTATGTTTAAACACCAAAATCCGATATCACACAAGCCATCTATGAACATTTTCAGTCAGTGAGGCGCTCTTGTCTACGCCTTCCTCAAAATTGCTTTTTTCTTTATGTCTCTCGACCTGAGTTTTTAAATCTTGATTTTTCAATTCCATATCATGGCTTTATTCGTTACCTTCGATTCGCATGTTTAAACACCAAAATCCGATATCACACAAGCCATCTATGAACATTTTCAGTCAGTGAGGCGCTCTTGTCTACGCCTTCCTCAAAATTGCTTTTTTCATCATGTCTCTCGACCTGAGTTGCAAAATCTTGATTTTTTAATTCGATATCATGGCTAGTTTCGTTACCTTCGATTTGCATGTTTAAACACCAAAATTCGATATCACACGAGCCATCTATGAACATTTTTAGTCAGTGAGGCGCTCTTGTCTACGCCTACCTCAAAATTGCTTTTTTCTTCATGTCTCTCGATATGAGTATCAAATTCTTTATTTTTTAATTCCATATCATGGCTAGATTCGTTACCTTCGATTCGCATGTTTAAACACCAAAATCCGATATCACACGAGGAATCTATGAACCTTTTCATCCATTGAGGCGCTCTTGTCGACGCCTTCCTTAAATTTCCTTTTTACTTTATGTCTCTCGACCTGAGTTTTTAAATCTTGATTTTTCAATTCCATATCATGGCTATATTCGTTACCTTCGATTCGCATGTTTAAACACCAAAATCCGATATCACACGAGGAATCTATGAACCTTTTCATCCATTGAGGCGCTCTTGTCGACGCCTTCCTTAAATTTCCTTTTTACTTTATGTCTCTCGACCTGAGTTTTTAAATCTTGATTTTTCAATTCCATATCATGGCTATATTCGTTACCTTCAATTCGCATGTTTAAACACCAAAACCCGATATCACACGAGCCATCTATGAACATTTTCAGTCAGTGAGGCGCACTTGTCTACGCCTTCCTCAAAATTACTTTTTTCTTCACTTCTCTCGACCTGAGTTTCAAAATCTTGATATTTTAATTCCATATCATGGCTAGTTTCGTTACCTTCGATTCGCATGTTTAAAAACCTAAATCCGATATCACACGAGGATTCTATGAACATTTTCATTCATTGAGGCGCTCTTGTCTACGCCTTCCTCAAAATTGCTTTTCTCTTCATGTCTCTCGACTTGAGTTTCAAAATCTTGATTTTTCAATTCCATGTTGTGGCTATATTCGTTACCTTCGATTCGCATGTTTAAACACCAAAATCCGATATCACACGAGCCATCTATGAACATATTCAGTCAGTGAGGCGCACTTGTCTACGCCTGCCTCAAAATTGCTTTTTTCTTCATGTCTCTCGACTTGAGTTTGAAAATCTTGATTTCTTAATTCCATATCATGGCTAGTTTCGTTACCTTCGATTCGCATGTTTAAACACCAAAATCCGATATCACACGAGCCATCTATTAACATTTTCATTCATTGTGGCGCTCTTGTCGACGGCTTCCTTAAATTTGCTTTTTACTTCATGTCTCTGGACCTGAGTTTTTAAATCTTGATTTTTTAATTCCATATCATGGCTATATTCGTTACCTTTGATTCGCATGTTTAAACACCAAAATCCGATATCACACGAGGAATCTATGAACCTTTTCATCCATTGAGGCGCTCTTGTCGACGCCTTCCTTAAATTTCCTTTTTACTTTATGTCTCTCGACCTGAGTTTTTAAATCTTGATTTTTCAATTCCATATCATGGCTATATTCGTTACCTTCAATTCGCATGTTTAAACACCAAAACCCGATATCACACGAGCCATCTATGAACATTTTTAGTCAGTGAGGCGCTCTTGTCGACGGCTTCCTTAAATTTGCTTTTTACTTCATGTCTCTGGACCTGAGTTTTTAAATCTTCATTTTTCAATTCCATATCATGGCTAGTTTCGTTACCTTCGATTCGTATGTTTAAACACCAAAATCCGATATCACACAAGCCATCTATGAACATTTTCAGTCAGTGAGGCGCTCTTGTCTACGCCTTCCTCAAAATTGCTTTTTTCTTTATGTCTCTCGACCTGAGTTTTTAAATCTTGATTTTTCAATTCCATATCATGGCTTTATTCGTTACCTTCGATTCGCATGTTTAAACACCAAAATCCGATATCACACAAGCCATCTATGAACATTTTCAGTCAGTGAGGCGCTCTTGTCTACGCCTTCCTCAAAATTGCTTTTTTCATCATGTCTCTCGACCTGAGTTGCAAAATCTTGATTTTTTAATTCGATATCATGGCTAGTTTCGTTACCTTCGATTTGCATGTTTAAACACCAAAATTCGATATCACACGAGCCATCTATGAACATTTTTAGTCAGTGAGGCGCTCTTGTCTACGCCTACATCAAAATTGCTTTTTTCTTCATGTCTCTCGATATGAGTATCAAATTCTTTATTTTTTAATTCCATATCATGGCTAGATTCGTTACCTTCGATTCGCATGTTTAAACACCAAAATCCGATATCACACGAGGAATCTATGAACCTTTTCATCCATTGAGGCGCTCTTGTCGACGCCTTCCTTAAATTTCCTTTTTACTTTATGTCTCTCGACCTGAGTTTTTAAATCTTGATTTTTCAATTCCATATCATGGCTATATTCGTTACCTTCAGTTCGCATGTTTAAACACCAAAACCCGATATCACACGAGCCATCTATGAACATTTTCAGTCAGTGAGGCGCACTTGTCTACGCCTTCCTCAAAATTGCTTTTTTCTTCACTTCTCTCGACCTGAGTTTCACAATCTTGATATTTTAATTCCATATCATGGCTAGTTTCGTTACCTTCGATTCGCATGTTTAAAAACCTAAATCCGATATCACACGAGGATTCTATGAACATTTTTAGTCAGTGAGGCGCTCTTGTCTACGCCTACCTCAAAATTGCTTTTTTCTTCATGTCTCTCGATATGAGTATCAAATTCTTTATTTTTTAATTCCATATCATGGCTAGATTCGTTACCTTCGATTCGCATGTTTAAACACCAAAATCCGATATCACACGAGGAATCTATGAACCTTTTCATCCATTGAGGCGCTCTTGTCGACGCCTTCCTTAAATTTCCTTTTTACTTTATGTCTCTCGACCTGAGTTTTTAAATCTTGATTTTTCAATTCCATATCATGGCTATATTCGTTACCTTCAATTCGCATGTTTAAACACCAAAACCCGATATCACACGAGCCATCTATGAACATTTTCAGTCAGTGAGGCGCACTTGTCTACGCCTTCCTCAAAATTGCTTTTTTCTTCACTTCTCTCGACCTGAGTTTCACAATCTTGATATTTTAATTCCATATCATGGCTAGTTTCGTTACCTTCGATTCGCATGTTTAAAAACCTAAATCCGATATCACACGAGGATTCTATGAACATTTTCATTCATTGAGGCGCTCTTGTCTACGCCTTCCTCAAAATTGCTTTTCTCTTCATGTCTCTCGACTTGAGTTTCAAAATCTTGATTTTTCAATTCCATGTTGTGGCTATATTCGTTACCTTCGATTCGCATGTTTAAACACCAAAATCCGATATCACACGAGCCATCTATTAACATTTTCATTCATTGTGGCGCTCTTGTCGACGGCTTCCTTAAATTTGCTTTTTACTTCATGTCTCTGGACCTGAGTTTTTAAATCTTGATTTTTTAATTCCATATCATGGCTATATTCGTTACCTTTGATTCGCATGTTTAAACACCAAAATCCGATATCACACGAGGAATCTATGAACCTTTTCATCCATTGAGGCGCTCTTGTCGACGCCTTCCTTAAATTTCCTTTTTACTTTATGTCTCTCGACCTGAGTTTTTAAATCTTGATTTTTCAATTCCATATCATGGCTATATTCGTTACCTTCAATTCGCATGTTTAAACACCAAAACCCGATATCACACGAGCCATCTATGAACATTTTTAGTCAGTGAGGCGCTCTTGTCGACGGCTTCCTTAAATTTGCTTTTTACTTCATGTCTCTGGACCTGAGTTTTTAAATCTTGATTTTTCAATTCCATATCATGGCTATATTCGTTACCTTCGATTCGCAGGTTTAAACACCAAAATCCGATATCACACAAGCCATCTAGGAACATTTTCAGTCAGTGAGGCGCTCTTGTCTACGCCTTCCTCAAAATTGCTTTTTTCTTTATGTCTCTCGACCAGAGTTTTTAAATCTTGATTTTTCAATTCCATATCATGGCTATATTCGTTACCTTCGATTCGCATGTTTAAACACCAAAATCCGATATCACACAAGCCATCTAGGAACATTTTCAGTCAGTGAGGCGCTCTTGTCTACGCCTTCCTCAAAATTGCTTTTTTCTTCATGTCTCTCGATATGAGTATCAAAATCTTTATTTTTTAATTCCATATCATGGCTAGATTCGTTACCTTCGATTCGCATGTTTCAACACCAAAATCCGATATCACACGAGCCATCTATTAACATTTTCATTCATTGTGGCGCTCTTGTCGACGGCTTCCTCAAATTTGCTTTTTCCTTCATGTCTCTCGACTTGAGTTTCAAAATCTTGATTTTTTAATTCCATATCATGGCTAGATTCGTTACCTTCGATTCGCATGTTTAAACAACAAAATCCGATATCACACGAGCAATCTATGAGCATTTTCATTCATTGTGGCGCTCTTGTCGACGCCTTCCTCAAAATTGCTTTTTTCTTCATGTCTCTCGACTAGAGTTTTTAAATCTTGATTTTTCAATTCTATATCATGGCTATATTCGTTACCTTCGATTCGCATGTTTAAACACCAAAATCCGATATCACACAAGCCATCTAGGAATATTTTCAGTCAGTGAGGCGCTCTTGTCTACGCCTTCCTCAAAATTGCTTTTTTCTTCATGTCTCTCGACCTGAGTTGCAAAATCTTGATTTTTTAATTCGATATCATGGCTAGTTTCGGTACCTTCGATTTGCATGTTTAAACACCAAAATCCGATATCAAACGAGCCATCTATGAACATTTTTAGTCAGTGAGGCGCTCTTGTCTACACCTACCTCAAAATTGCATTTTTCTTCATGTCTCTCGATATGAGTATCAAATTCTTTATTTTTTAATTCCATATCATGGCTAGATTCGTTACCTTCGATTCGCATGTTTAAACACCAAAATCCGATATCACATGAGGAATCTATTAACATTTTCATTCATTGTGGCGCTCTTGTCGACGGCTTCCTCAAATTTGCTTTTTCCTTCATGTCTCTCCACTTGAGTTTCAAAATCTTGATTTTTTAATTCCATATCATGGCTAGATTCGTTACCTTCGATTCGCATGTTTAAACAACAAAATCCGATATCACACGAGCAATCTATGAGCATTTTCATTCATTGTGGCGCTCTTGTCGACGCCTTCCTCAAAATTGCTTTTTTCTTCATGTCTCTCGACCAGAGTTTTTAAATCTTGATTTTTCAATTCTATATCATGGCTATATTCGTTACCTTCGATTCGCATGTTTAAACACCAAAATCCGATATCACACAAGCCATCTAGGAATATTTTCAGTCAGTGAGGCGCTCTTGTCTACGCCTTCCTCAAAATTGCTTTTTTCTTCATGTCTCTCGACCTGAGTTGCAAAATCTTGATTTTTTAATTCGATATCATGGCTAGTTTCGTTACCTTCGATTTGCATGTTTAAACACCAAAATTCGATATCACACGAGCCATCTATGAACATTTTTAGTCAGTGAGGCGCTCTTGTCTACGCCTACCTCAAAATTGCTTTTTTCTTCATGTCTCTCGATATGAGTATCAAATTCTTTATTTTTTAATTCCATATCATGGCTAGATTCGTTACCTTCGATTCGCATGTTTAAACACCAAAATCCGATATCACACGAGGAATCTATGAACCTTTTCATCCATTGAGGCGCTCTTGTCGACGCCTTCCTTAAATTTCCTTTTTACTTTATGTCTCTCGACCTGAGTTTTTAAATCTTGATTTTTCAATTCCATATCATGGCTATATTCGTTACCTTCAGTTCGCATGTTTAAACACCAAAACCCGATATCACACGAGCCATCTATGAACATATTCAGTCAGTGAGGCGCACTTGTCTACGCCTTCCTCAAAATTGCTTTTTTCTTCACTTCTCTCGACCTGAGTTTCACAATCTTGATATTTTAATTCCATATCATGGCTAGTTTCGTTACCTTCGATTCGCATGTTTAAAAACCTAAATCCGATATCACACGAGGATTCTATGAACATTTTTAGTCAATGAGGCGCTCTTGTCTACGCCTACCTCAAAATTGCTTTTTTCTTCATGTCTCTCGATATGAGTATCAAATTCTTTATTTTTTAATTCCATATCATGGGTAGATTCGTTACCTTCGATTCGCATGTTTAAACACCAAAATCCGATATCACACGAGGAATCTATGAACCTTTTCATCCATTGAGGCGCTCTTGTCGACGCCTTCCTTAAATTTCCTTTTTACTTTATGTCTCTCGACCTGAGTTTTTAAATCTTGATTTTTCAATTCCATATCATGGCTATATTCGTTACCTTCAATTCGCATGTTTAAACACCAAAACCCGATATCACACGAGCCATCTATGAACATTTTCAGTCAGTGAGGCGCACTTGTCTACGCCTTCCTCAAAATTGCTTTTTTCTTCACTTCTCTCGACCTGAGTTTCACAATCTTGATATTTTAATTCCATATCATGGCTAGTTTCGTTACCTTCGATTCGCATGTTTAAAAACCTAAATCCGATATCACACGAGGATTCTATGAACATTTTTAGTCAGTGAGGCGCTCTTGTCTACGCCTACCTCAAAATTGCTTTTTTCTTCATGTCTCTCGATATGAGTATCAAATTCTTTATTTTTTAATTCCATATCATGGCTAGATTCGTTACCTTCGATTCGCATGTTTAAACACCAAAATCCGATATCACACGAGGAATCTATGAACCTTTTCATCCATTGAGGCGCTCTTGTCGACGCCTTCCTTAAATTTCCTTTTTACTTTATGTCTCTCGACCTGAGTTTTTAAATCTTGATTTTTCAATTCCATATCATGGCTATATTCGTTACCTTCAATTCGCATGTTTAAACACCAAAACCCGATATCACACGAGCCATCTATGAACATATTCAGTCAGTGAGGCGCTATTGTCTACGCCTTCCTCAAAATTGCTTTTTTCTTCACTTCTCTCGACCTGAGTTTCACAATCTTGATATTTTAATTCCATATCATGGCTAGTTTCGTTACCTTCGATTCGCATGTTTAAAAACCTAAATCCGATATCACACGAGGATTCTATGAACATTTTCATTCATTGAGGCGCTCTTGTCTACGCCTTCCTCAAAATTGCTTTTCTCTTCATGTCTCTCGACTTGAGTTTCAAAATCTTGATTTTTCAATTCCATGTTGTGGCTATATTCGTTACCTTCGATTCGCATGTTTAAACACCAAAATCCGATATCACACGAGCCATCTATGAACATATTCAGTCAGTGAGGCGCACTTGTCTACGCCTGCCTCAAAATTGCTTTTTTCTTCATGTCTCTCGACTTGAGTTTGAAAATCTTGATTTCTTAATTCCATATCATGGCTAGTTTCGTTACCTTCGATTCGCATGTTTAAACACCAAAATCCGATATCACACGAGCCATCTATTAACATTTTCATTCATTGAGGCGCTCTTGTCTACGCCTTCCTCAAAATTGCTTTTCTCTTCATGTCTCTCGACTTGAGTTTCAAAATCTTGATTTTTCAATTCCATGTTGTGGCTATTTTCGTTACCTTCGATTCGCATGTTTAAACACCAAAATCCGATATCACACGAGGAATCTATGAACCTTTTCATCCATTGAGGCGCTCTTGTCGACGCCTTCCTTAAATTTCCTTTTTACTTTATGTCTCTCGACCTGAGTTTTTAAATCTTGATTTTTCAATTCCATATCATGGCTATATTCGTTACCTTCAATTAGCATGTTTAAACACCAAAACCCGATATCACACGAGCCATCTATGAACATTTTTAGTCAGTGAGGCGCTCTTGTCGACGGCTTCCTTAAATTTGCTTTTTACTTCATGTCTCTGGACCTGAGTTTTTAAATCTTGATTTTTCAATTCCATATCATGGCTATATTCGTTACCTTCGATTCGCAGGTTTAAACACCAAAATCCGATATCACACAAGCCATCTAGGAACATTTTCAGTCAGTGAGGCGCTCTTGTCTACGCCTTCCTCAAAATTGCTTTTTTCTTCATGTCTCTCGATATGAGTATCAAAATCTTTATTTTTTAATTCCATATCATGGCTAGATTCGTTACCTTCGATTCGCATGTTTAAACACCAAAATCCGATATCACACGAGCCATCTATTAACATTTTCATTCATTGTGGCGCTCTTGTCGACGGCTTCCTCAAATTTGCTTTTTCCTTCATGTCTCTCGACTTGAGTTTCAAAATCTTGATTTTTTAATTCCATATCATGGCTAGATTCGTTACCTTCGATTCGCATGTTTAAACAACAAAATCCGATATCACACGAGCAATCTATGAGCATTTTCATTCATTGTGGCGCTCTTGTCGACGCCTTCCTCAAAATTGCTTTTTTCTTCATGTCTCTCGACCAGAGTTTTTAAATCTTGATTTTTCAATTCTATATCATGGCTATATTCGTTACCTTCGATTCGCATGTTTAAACACCAAAATCCGATATCACACAAGCCATCTAGGAATATTTTCAGTCAGTGAGGCGCTCTTGTCTACGCCTTCCTCAAAATTGCTTTTCTCTTCATGTCTCTCGACCTGAGTTGCAAAATCTTGATTTTTTAATTCGATATCATGGCTAGTTTCGGTACCTTCGATTTGCATGTTTAAACACCAAAATCCGATATCAAACGAGCCATCTATGAACATTTTTAGTCAGTGAGGCGCTCTTGTCTACGCCTACCTCAAAATTGCATTTTTCTTCATGTCTCTCGATATGAGTATCAAATTCTTTATTTTTTAATTCCATATCATGGCTAGATTCGTTACCTTCGATTCGCATGTTTAAACACCAAAATCCGATATCACATGAGGAATCTATTAACATTTTCATTCATTGTGGCGCTCTTGTCGACGGCTTCCTCAAATTTGCTTTTTCCTTCATGTCTCTCCACTTGAGTTTCAAAATCTTGATTTTTTAATTCCATATCATGGCTAGATTCGTTACCTTCGATTCGCATGTTTAAACAACAAAATCCGATATCACACGAGCCATCTATGAGCATTTTCATTCATTGTGGCGCTCTTGTCGACGCCTTCCTCAAAATTGCTTTTTTCTTCATGTCTCTCGACCTGAGTTTCAAAATCTTTATTTTTTAATTCCATATCATGGCTATATTCGTTACCTTCGATTCGCATGTTTAAACACCAAAATCCGATATCACACGAGGAATCTATGAACATTTTCATCCATTGAGGCGCTCTTGTCTACGCCTTCCTTAAATTTGCTTTTCACTTCATGTCTCTCGACCAGAGTTTTTAAATCTTGATTTTTCAATTCCATATCATGGCTATATTCGTTACCTTCGATTCGCATGTTTAAACACCAAAATCCGATATCACACGAGCAATCTATGAGCATTTTCATTCATTGTGGCGCTCTTGTCGACACCTTCCTTAAATTTGCTTTTTACTTTATGTCTCTCGACCTGAGTTTTTAAATCTTGATTTTTTCAATTCCATATCATGGCTATATTCGTTACCTTCGATTCGCATGTTTAAACACCAAAATATGATATCACACGAGGAATCTATGAACATTTTCATCCATTGAGGCGCTCTTGTCTATGCCTTCCTTAAATTTGCTTTTCACTTCATGTCTCTCGACCAAAGTTTTTAAATCTTGATTTTTCAATTCCATATCATGGCTATATTCGTTACCTTCGATTCGCATGTTTAAACACCAAAATCCGATATCACACAAGCCATCTATGAACATTTTCATTCAGTGAGGCGCTCTTGTCTACGCCTTCCTCAAATTTGCTTTTCTCTTTATGTCTCTGGACCTGAGTTTTTAAATCTTGATTTTTCAATTCCATATCATGGCTTGATTCGTTACCTTCGATTCGCATGTTTAAACACCAAAATCCGATATCACACAAGCCATCTATGAACATTTTCAGTCAGTGAGGCGCTCTTGTCTACGCCTTCCTCAAAATTGCTTTTTTCTTCATGTCTCTCGACCTGAGTTGCAAAATCTTGATTTTTTAATTCGATATCATGGCTAGTTTCGTTACCTTCGATTCGCATGTTTAAACACCAAAATCCGATATCACACAAGCCATCTAGGAACATTTTAAGTCAGTGAGGCGTCTTGTCTACGCCTTCCTCAAAATTGCTTTTTTCTTCATGTCTCTCGACTTGAGTTTCAAAATCTTGATTTTTCAATTCCATGTCGTGGCTATATTCGTTACCTTCGATTCGCATGTTTAAACACCAAAATCCGATATCACACGAGCCATCTATGAACATTTTCAGTCAGTGAGGCGCACTTGTCTACGCCTTCCTCAAAATTGCTTTTTTCTTCATGTCTCTCGCCTTGAGTTTGAAAATCTTGATTTTTTAATTCCATATCATGGCTAGTTTCGTTACCTTCGATTCGCATGTTTAAACACCAAAATCCGATATCACACGAGCCATCTATTAACATTTTCATTCATTGTGGCGCTCTTGTCGACGGCTTCCTTAAATTTGCTTTTTACTTCATGTCTCTGGACCTGAGTTTTTAAATCTTCATTTTTCAATTCCATATCATGGCTAGTTTCGTTACCTTCGATTCGTATGTTTAAACACCAAAATCCGATATCACACAAGCCATCTATGAACATTTTCAGTCAGTGAGGCGCTCTTGTCTACGCCTTCCTCAAAATTCCTTTTTTCTTTATGTCTCTCGACCTGAGTTTTTAAATCTTGATTTTTCAATTCCATATCATGGCTTTATTCGTTACCTTCGATTCGCATGTTTAAACACCAAAATCCGATATCACACAAGCCATCTATGAACATTTTCAGTCAGTGAGGCGCTCTTGTCTACGCCTTCCTCAAAATTGCTTTTTTCTTCATGTCTCTCGCCTTGAGTTTGAAAATCTTGATTTTTTAATTCCATATCGTGGCTAGTTTCGTTACCTTCGATTCGCATGTTTAAACACCAAAATCCGATATCACACGAGGAATCTATGAACATATTCAGTGATTGAGGCGCTTTTGTCTACGCCTTCCTCAAAATTGCTGTTTTCGTCATGTATCTTGACTTGAGTTTGAAAGTCTTGATTTTTTAATTCCATATCATGGCTAGATTCGTTACCTTCGATTCGCATGTTTAAACACCAAAATCCGATATCACACGAGCCATCTATGAACATTTTTAGTAAGTGAGGCGCTCTTGTCTACGCCTTCCTCAAATTTGCTTTTCCCTTCATGTCTCTCGACTTGAGTTTCAAAATCTTGATTTTTTAATTCCATATCATGGCTAGTTTCGTTATCTTCGATTCGCATGTTTAAACACCAAAATCCGATATCACACGAGGAATCTATTAACATTTTCATTCATTGTGGCGCTCTTATCGACGGCTTCCTTAAACTTGCTTTTTACTTCATGTCTCTGGACCTGAGTTTTTAAATCTTGATTTTTCAATTCCATATCATGGCTATATTCGTTACCTTCGATTCGCAGGTTTAAACACCAAAATCCGATATCACACAAGCCATCTAGGAGCATTTTCAGTCAGTGAGGCGCTCTAGTCTACGCCTTCCTCAAAATTGCTTTTCACTTTATGTCTCTCGGCCTGAGTTTTTAAATCTTGATTTTTCAATTCCATATCATGGCTATATTCGTTACCTTCGATTCGCATGTTTAAACACCCAAATCCGATATCACACGAGGAATCATGGCTAGATTCGTTACCTTCGATTCGCATGTTTAAACACTAAAATCCGATATCACACGAGCAATCTATGGGCATTTTCATTCATTGTGGCGCTCTTGTCGACACCTTCCTTAAATTTGCTTTTCACTTTATGTCTCTCGGCCTGAGTTTTTAAATCGTGATTTTTCAATTCCATATCATGGCTATATTCGTTACCTTCGATTCGCATGTTTAAACACCAAAATCCGATATCACACGAGCCATCTATGAACATTTTCATTCATTGAGTCGCTCTTGTCTACGCCTTCCTCAAAATTGCTTTTTCCTTCATGTCTCTCGACTTGAGTTTCAAAATCTTGATTTTTTAATTCCATATCATGGCTAGTTTCGTTACCTTCCATATCGCATGTTTAAACACCAAAATCCGATATCACACAAGCCATCTAGGAACATTTTCAGTCAGTGAGGCGCTCTTGTCCATGCCTTCCTCAAATTTGCTTTTTTCTTCATGTCTCTCGATATGAGTATCAAAATCTTCATTTTTTAATTCCATATCATGGCTAGATTCGTTACCTTCGATTCGCATGTTTAAACACCAAAATCCGATATCACACAAGCCATCTAGGAACATTTTCAGTCAGTGCGGCGCTCTTGTCTACGCCTTCCTCAAAATTGCTTTGATTCGCATGGCTATAGTCGTTACCTTCGATTCGCATGTTTAAACACCAAAACCCGATATCACACGAGCCATCTATGAACATTTTCAGTCAGTGAGGCGCACTTGTCTACGCCTTCCTCAAAATTACTTTTTTCTTCACTTCTCTCGACCTGAGTTTCAAAATCTTGATATTTTAATTCCATATCATGGCTAGTTTCGTTACCTTCGATTCGCATGTTTAAAAACCTAAATCCGATATCACACGAGGATTCTATGAACATTTTCATCCATTGAGGCGCTCTAGTCTACGCCTACCTCAAAATTGCTTTTTTCTTCATGTCTCTCGATATGAGTATCAAAATCTTTATTTTTTAATTCCATATCATGGCTAGATTCGTTACCTTCGAATCGCATGTTTAAACACCAAAATCCGATATCACACGAGCCATCTATGAACCTTTTCATTCAGTGAGGCGCTCTTGTCTACGCCTTCCTCAAAATGGCTTTTTCCTTCATGTCTCTCGACTTGAGTTTCAAAATCTTTATTTTTTAATTCCATATCATGGCTAGTTTCGTTACCTTCGATTCGCATGTTTAAACACCAAAATCCGATATCACACGAGGAATCTATTAACATTTTCATTCATTGTGGCGCTCTTGTCGACGGCTTCCTCAAATTTGCTTTTTCCTTCATGTCTCTCGACTTGAGTTTCAAAATCTTGATTTTTTAATTCCATATCATGGCTAGATTCGTTACCTTCGATTCGCATGTTTAAACAACAAAATCCGATATCACACGAGCAATCTATGAGCATTTTCATTCATTGTGGCGCTCTTGTCGACGCCTTCCTCAAAATTGCTTTTTTCTTCATGTCTCTCGAGCAGAGTTTTTAAATCTTGATTTTTCAATTCCATATCATGGCTATATTCGTTACCTTCGATTCGCATGTTTAAACACCAAAATATGATATCACACGAGGAATCTATGAAC
Organism: Azolla caroliniana; assembly: GCF_043228905.1. NCBI lineage: Eukaryota > Viridiplantae > Streptophyta > Polypodiopsida > Salviniales > Salviniaceae > Azolla > Azolla caroliniana. The sequence continues at coordinate 137,017 of NW_028230489.1, read as the reverse complement.
ATTTTCATCCATTGAGGCGCTCTTGTCTATGCCTTCCTTAAATTTGCTTTTCACTTCATGTCTCTCGACCAGAGTTTTTAAATCTTGATTTTTTCAATTCCATATCATGGCTATATTCGTTACCTTCGATTCGCATGTTTAAACACCAAAATATGATATCACACGAGGAATCTATGAACATTTTCATCCATTGAGGCGCTCTTGTCTATGCCTTCCTTAAATTTGCTTTTCACTTCATGTCTCTCGACCAAAGTTTTTAAACCGATATCACACAAGCCATCTATGAACATTTTCATTCAGTGAGGCGCTCTTGTCTACGCCTTCCTCAAATTTGCTTTTCTCTTTATGTCTCTGGACCTGAGTTTTTAAATCTTGATTTTTCAATTCCATATCATGGCTTTATTCGTTACCTTCGATTCGCATGTTTAAACACCAAAATCCGATATCACACAAGCCATCTATGAACATTTTCAGTCAGTGAGGCGCTCTTGTCTACGCCTTCCTCAAAATTGCTTTTTTCTTTATGTCTCTCGACCAGAGTTTTTAAATCTTGATTTTTCAATTCCATATCATGGCTAGTTTCGTTACCTTCGATTCGCATGTTTAAACACCAAAATCCGATATCACACAAGCCATCTAGGAACATTTTAAGTCAGTGAGGCGCTCTTGTCTACGCCTTCCTCAAAATTGCTTTTTTCTTCATGTCTCTCGACTTGAGTTTCAAAATCTTGATTTTTCAATTCCATGTCGTGGCTATATTCGTTACCTTCGATTCGCATGTTTAAACACCAAAATCCGATATCACACGAGCCATCTATGAACATTTTCAGTCAGTGAGGCGCACTTGTCTACGCCTTCCTCAAAATTGCTTTTTTCTTCATGTCTCTCGACTTGAGTTTGAAAATCTTGATTTTTTAATTCCATATCATGGCTAGTTTCGTTACCTTCGATTCGCATGTTTAAACACCAAAATCCGATATCACACGAGCCATCTATTAACATTTTCATTCATTGTGGCGCTCTTGTCGACGGCTTCCTTAAATTTGCTTTTTACTTCATGTCTCTGGACCTGAGTTTTTAAATCTTGATTTTTTAATTCCATATCATGGCTATATTCGTTACCTTCGATTCGCATGTTTAAACACCAAAATCCGATATCACACGAGGAATCTATGAACCTTTTCATCCATTGAGGCGCTCTTGTCGACGCCTTCCTTAAAGTTCCTTTTTACTTTATGTCTCTCGACCTGAGTTTTTAAATCTTGATTTTTCAATTCCATATCATGGCTATATTCGTTACCTTCAATTCGCATGTTTAAACACCAAAACCCGATATCACACGAGCCATCTATGAACATTTTTAGTCAGTGAGGCGCTCTTGTCGACGGCTTCCTTAAATTTGCTTTTTACTTCATGTCTCTGGACCTGAGTTTTTAAATCTTGATTTTTCAATTCCATATCATGGCTATATTCGTTACCTTCGATTCGCAGGTTTAAACACCAAAATCCGATATCACACAAGCCATCTAGGAACATTTTCAGTCAGTGAGGCGCTCTTGTCTACGCCTTCCTCAAAATTGCTTTTTTCTTTATGTCTCTCGACCTGAGTTTCAAAGTCTTGATTTTTTAATTCCATATCATGGCTAGTTTCGTTACCTTCGATTCGCATGTTTAAACACCAAAATCCGATATCACATGAGGAATCTATTAACATTTTCATTCATTGTGGCGCTCTTGTCGACGGCTTCCTCAAATTTGCTTTTTCCTTCATGTCTCTCGACTTGAGTTTCATCTATGAACATTTTCAATTCCATATCATGGCTATATTCGTTACCTTCGATTCGCATGTTTAAACACCAAAATATGATATCACACGAGGAATCTATGAACATTTTCATCCATTGAGGCGCTCTTGTCTACGCCTTCCTTAAATTTGCTTTTCACTTCATGTCTCTCGACCAAAGTTTTTAAATCTTGATTTTTCAATTCCATATCATGGCTATATTCGTTACCTTCGATTCGCATGTTTAAACACCAAAATATGATATCACACGAGGAATCTATGAACATTTTCATCCATTGAGGCGCTCTTGTCTACGCCTTCCTTAAATTTGCTTTTCACTTCATGTCTCTCGACCAAAGTTTTTAAATCTTGATTTTTCAATTCCATATCTCTCGACTTGCTTTTTTCTTCATGTCTCTCGACTTGAGTTTCAAAATCTTGATTTTTCAATTCCATGTCGTGGCTATATTCGTTACCTTCGATTCGCATGTTTAAACACCAAAATCCGATATCACACGAGCCATCTATGAACATTTTCAGTCAGTGAGGCGCACTTGTCTACGCCTTCCTCAAAATTGCTTTTTTCTTCATGTCTCTCGACTTGAGTTTGAAAATCTTGATTTTTTAATTCCATATCATGGCTAGTTTCGTTACCTTCGATTCGCATGTTTAAACACCAAAATCCGATATCACACGAGCCATCTATTAACATTTTCATTCATTCTGGCGCTCTTGTCGACGGCTTCCTTAAATTTGCTTTTTACTTCATGTCTCTGGACCTGAGTTTTTAAATCTTCATTTTTCAATTCCATATCATGGCTAGTTTCGTTACCTTCGATTCGTATGTTTAAACACCAAAATCCGATATCACACAAGCCATCTATGAACATTTTCAGTCAGTGAGGCGCACTTGTCTACGCCTTCCTCAAAATTGCTTTTTTCTTCATGTCTCTCGACTTGAGTTTGAAAATCTTGATTTTTTAATTCCATATCATGGCTAGTTTCGTTACCTTCGATTCGCATGTTTAAACACCAAAATCCGATATCACACGAGCCATCTATTAACATTTTCATTCATTCTGGCGCTCTTGTCGACGGCTTCCTTAAATTTGCTTTTTACTTCATGTCTCTGGACCTGAGTTTTTAAATCTTCATTTTTCAATTCCATATCATGGCTAGTTTCGTTACCTTCGATTCGTATGTTTAAACACCAAAATCCGATATCACACAAGCCATCTATGAACATTTTCAGTCAGTGAGGCGCTCTTGTCTACGCCTTCCTCAAAATTGCTTTTTTCTTTATGTCTCTCGACCTGAGTTTTTAAATCTTGATTTTTCAATTCCATATCATGGCTTTATTCGTTACCTTCGATTCGCATGTTTAAACACCAAAATCCGATATCACACAAGCCATCTATGAACATTTTCAGTCAGTGAGGCGCTCTTGTCTACGCCTTCCTCAAAATTGCTTTTTTCATCATGTCTCTCGACCTGAGTTGCAAAATCTTGATTTTTTAATTCGATATCATGGCTAGTTTCGTTACCTTCGATTTGCATGTTTAAACACCAAAATTCGATATCACACGAGCCATCTATGAACATTTTTAGTCAGTGAGGCGCTCTTGTCTACGCCTACCTCAAAATTGCTTTTTTCTTCATGTCTCTCGATATGAGTATCAAATTCTTTATTTTTTAATTCCATATCATGGCTAGATTCGTTACCTTCGATTCGCATGTTTAAACACCAAAATCCGATATCACACGAGGAATCTATGAACCTTTTCATCCATTGAGGCGCTCTTGTCGACGCCTTCCTTAAATTTCCTTTTTACTTTATGTCTCTCGACCTGAGTTTTTAAATCTTGATTTTTCAATTCCATATCATGGCTATATTCGTTACCTTCAATTCGCATGTTTAAACACCAAAACCCGATATCACACGAGCCATCTATGAACATTTTTAGTCAGTGAGGCGCTCTTGTCGACGGCTTCCTTAAATTTGCTTTTTACTTCATGTCTCTGGACCTGAGTTTTTAAATCTTGATTTTTCAATTCCATATCATGGCTATATTCGTTACCTTCGATTCGCAGGTTTAAACACCAAAATCCGATATCATACAAGCCATCTATGAACATTTTCAGTCAGTGAGGCGCTCTTGTCTACGGCTTCCTCAAAATTGCTTTTTTCTTTATGTCTCTCGACCTGAGTTTTTAAATCTTGATTTTTCAATTCCATATCATGGCTATATTCGTTACCTTCGATTCGCATGTTTAAACACCAAAATCCGATATCACACGAGGAATCTATGAACCTTTTCATCCATTGAGGCGCTCTTGTCGACGCCTTCCTTAAATTTCCTTTTTACTTTATGTCTCTCGACCTGAGTTTTTAAATCTTGATTTTTCAATTCCATATCATGGCTATATTCGTTACCTTCAATTCGCATGTTTAAACACCAAAACCCGATATCACACGAGCCATCTATGAACATTTTCAGTCAGTGAGGCGCACTTGTCTACGCCTTCCTCAAAATTGCTTTTTTCTTCACTTCTCTCGACCTGAGTTTCACAATCTTGATATTTTAATTCCATATCATGGCTAGTTTCGTTACCTTCGATTCGCATGTTTAAAAACCTAAATCCGATATCACACGAGGATTCTATGAACATTTTCATTCATTGAGGCGCTCTTGTCTACGCCTTCCTCAAAATTGCTTTTCTCTTCATGTCTCTCGACTTGAGTTTCAAAATCTTGATTTTTCAATTCCATGTTGTGGCTATATTCGTTACCTTCGATTCGCATGTTTAAACACCAAAATCCGATATCACACGAGCCATCTATGAACATATTCAGTCAGTGAGGCGCACTTGTCTACGCCTGCCTCAAAATTGCTTTTTTCTTCATGTCTCTCGACTTGAGTTTGAAAATCTTGATTTCTTAATTCCATATCATGGCTAGTTTCGTTACCTTCGATTCGCATGTTTAAACACCAAAATCCGATATCACACGAGCCATCTATTAACATTTTCATTCATTGTGGCGCTCTTGTCGACGGCTTCCTTAAATTTGCTTTTTACTTCATGTCTCTGGACCTGAGTTTTTAAATCTTGATTTTTTAATTCCATATCATGGCTATATTCGTTACCTTTGATTCGCATGTTTAAACACCAAAATCCGATATCACACGAGGAATCTATGAACCTTTTCATCCATTGAGGCGCTCTTGTCGACGCCTTCCTTAAATTTCCTTTTTACTTTATGTCTCTCGACCTGAGTTTTTAAATCTTGATTTTTCAATTCCATATCATGGCTATATTCGTTACCTTCAATTCGCATGTTTAAACACCAAAACCCGATATCACACGAGCCATCTATGAACATTTTTAGTCAGTGAGGCGCTCTTGTCGACGGCTTCCTTAAATTTGCTTTTTACTTCATGTCTCTGGACCTGAGTTTTTAAATCTTCATTTTTCAATTCCATATCATGGCTAGTTTCGTTACCTTCGATTCGTATGTTTAAACACCAAAATCCGATATCACACAAGCCATCTATGAACATTTTCAGTCAGTGAGGCGCTCTTGTCTACGCCTTCCTCAAAATTGCTTTTTTCTTTATGTCTCTCGACCTGAGTTTTTAAATCTTGATTTTTCAATTCCATATCATGGCTTTATTCGTTACCTTCGATTCGCATGTTTAAACACCAAAATCCGATATCACACAAGCCATCTATGAACATTTTCAGTCAGTGAGGCGCTCTTGTCTACGCCTTCCTCAAAATTGCTTTTTTCATCATGTCTCTCGACCTGAGTTGCAAAATCTTGATTTTTTAATTCGATATCATGGCTAGTTTCGTTACCTTCGATTTGCATGTTTAAACACCAAAATTCGATATCACACGAGCCATCTATGAACATTTTTAGTCAGTGAGGCGCTCTTGTCTACGCCTACATCAAAATTGCTTTTTTCTTCATGTCTCTCGATATGAGTATCAAATTCTTTATTTTTTAATTCCATATCATGGCTAGATTCGTTACCTTCGATTCGCATGTTTAAACACCAAAATCCGATATCACACGAGGAATCTATGAACCTTTTCATCCATTGAGGCGCTCTTGTCGACGCCTTCCTTAAATTTCCTTTTTACTTTATGTCTCTCGACCTGAGTTTTTAAATCTTGATTTTTCAATTCCATATCATGGCTATATTCGTTACCTTCAGTTCGCATGTTTAAACACCAAAACCCGATATCACACGAGCCATCTATGAACATTTTCAGTCAGTGAGGCGCACTTGTCTACGCCTTCCTCAAAATTGCTTTTTTCTTCACTTCTCTCGACCTGAGTTTCACAATCTTGATATTTTAATTCCATATCATGGCTAGTTTCGTTACCTTCGATTCGCATGTTTAAAAACCTAAATCCGATATCACACGAGGATTCTATGAACATTTTTAGTCAGTGAGGCGCTCTTGTCTACGCCTACCTCAAAATTGCTTTTTTCTTCATGTCTCTCGATATGAGTATCAAATTCTTTATTTTTTAATTCCATATCATGGCTAGATTCGTTACCTTCGATTCGCATGTTTAAACACCAAAATCCGATATCACACGAGGAATCTATGAACCTTTTCATCCATTGAGGCGCTCTTGTCGACGCCTTCCTTAAATTTCCTTTTTACTTTATGTCTCTCGACCTGAGTTTTTAAATCTTGATTTTTCAATTCCATATCATGGCTATATTCGTTACCTTCAATTCGCATGTTTAAACACCAAAACCCGATATCACACGAGCCATCTATGAACATTTTCAGTCAGTGAGGCGCACTTGTCTACGCCTTCCTCAAAATTGCTTTTTTCTTCACTTCTCTCGACCTGAGTTTCACAATCTTGATATTTTAATTCCATATCATGGCTAGTTTCGTTACCTTCGATTCGCATGTTTAAAAACCTAAATCCGATATCACACGAGGATTCTATGAACATTTTCATTCATTGAGGCGCTCTTGTCTACGCCTTCCTCAAAATTGCTTTTCTCTTCATGTCTCTCGACTTGAGTTTCAAAATCTTGATTTTTCAATTCCATGTTGTGGCTATATTCGTTACCTTCGATTCGCATGTTTAAACACCAAAATCCGATATCACACGAGCCATCTATTAACATTTTCATTCATTGTGGCGCTCTTGTCGACGGCTTCCTTAAATTTGCTTTTTACTTCATGTCTCTGGACCTGAGTTTTTAAATCTTGATTTTTTAATTCCATATCATGGCTATATTCGTTACCTTTGATTCGCATGTTTAAACACCAAAATCCGATATCACACGAGGAATCTATGAACCTTTTCATCCATTGAGGCGCTCTTGTCGACGCCTTCCTTAAATTTCCTTTTTACTTTATGTCTCTCGACCTGAGTTTTTAAATCTTGATTTTTCAATTCCATATCATGGCTATATTCGTTACCTTCAATTCGCATGTTTAAACACCAAAACCCGATATCACACGAGCCATCTATGAACATTTTTAGTCAGTGAGGCGCTCTTGTCGACGGCTTCCTTAAATTTGCTTTTTACTTCATGTCTCTGGACCTGAGTTTTTAAATCTTGATTTTTCAATTCCATATCATGGCTATATTCGTTACCTTCGATTCGCAGGTTTAAACACCAAAATCCGATATCACACAAGCCATCTAGGAACATTTTCAGTCAGTGAGGCGCTCTTGTCTACGCCTTCCTCAAAATTGCTTTTTTCTTTATGTCTCTCGACCAGAGTTTTTAAATCTTGATTTTTCAATTCCATATCATGGCTATATTCGTTACCTTCGATTCGCATGTTTAAACACCAAAATCCGATATCACACAAGCCATCTAGGAACATTTTCAGTCAGTGAGGCGCTCTTGTCTACGCCTTCCTCAAAATTGCTTTTTTCTTCATGTCTCTCGATATGAGTATCAAAATCTTTATTTTTTAATTCCATATCATGGCTAGATTCGTTACCTTCGATTCGCATGTTTCAACACCAAAATCCGATATCACACGAGCCATCTATTAACATTTTCATTCATTGTGGCGCTCTTGTCGACGGCTTCCTCAAATTTGCTTTTTCCTTCATGTCTCTCGACTTGAGTTTCAAAATCTTGATTTTTTAATTCCATATCATGGCTAGATTCGTTACCTTCGATTCGCATGTTTAAACAACAAAATCCGATATCACACGAGCAATCTATGAGCATTTTCATTCATTGTGGCGCTCTTGTCGACGCCTTCCTCAAAATTGCTTTTTTCTTCATGTCTCTCGACTAGAGTTTTTAAATCTTGATTTTTCAATTCTATATCATGGCTATATTCGTTACCTTCGATTCGCATGTTTAAACACCAAAATCCGATATCACACAAGCCATCTAGGAATATTTTCAGTCAGTGAGGCGCTCTTGTCTACGCCTTCCTCAAAATTGCTTTTTTCTTCATGTCTCTCGACCTGAGTTGCAAAATCTTGATTTTTTAATTCGATATCATGGCTAGTTTCGGTACCTTCGATTTGCATGTTTAAACACCAAAATCCGATATCAAACGAGCCATCTATGAACATTTTTAGTCAGTGAGGCGCTCTTGTCTACACCTACCTCAAAATTGCATTTTTCTTCATGTCTCTCGATATGAGTATCAAATTCTTTATTTTTTAATTCCATATCATGGCTAGATTCGTTACCTTCGATTCGCATGTTTAAACACCAAAATCCGATATCACATGAGGAATCTATTAACATTTTCATTCATTGTGGCGCTCTTGTCGACGGCTTCCTCAAATTTGCTTTTTCCTTCATGTCTCTCCACTTGAGTTTCAAAATCTTGATTTTTTAATTCCATATCATGGCTAGATTCGTTACCTTCGATTCGCATGTTTAAACAACAAAATCCGATATCACACGAGCAATCTATGAGCATTTTCATTCATTGTGGCGCTCTTGTCGACGCCTTCCTCAAAATTGCTTTTTTCTTCATGTCTCTCGACCAGAGTTTTTAAATCTTGATTTTTCAATTCTATATCATGGCTATATTCGTTACCTTCGATTCGCATGTTTAAACACCAAAATCCGATATCACACAAGCCATCTAGGAATATTTTCAGTCAGTGAGGCGCTCTTGTCTACGCCTTCCTCAAAATTGCTTTTTTCTTCATGTCTCTCGACCTGAGTTGCAAAATCTTGATTTTTTAATTCGATATCATGGCTAGTTTCGGTACCTTCGATTTGCATGTTTAAACACCAAAATCCGATATCAAACGAGCCATCTATGAACATTTTTAGTCAGTGAGGCGCTCTTGTCTACGCCTACCTCAAAATTGCTTTTTTCTTCATGTCTCTCGATATGAGTATCAAATTCTTTATTTTTTAATTCCATATCATGGCTAGATTCGTTACCTTCGATTCGCATGTTTAAACACCAAAATCCGATATCACACGAGGAATCTATGAACCTTTTCATCCATTGAGGCGCTCTTGTCGACGCCTTCCTTAAATTTCCTTTTTACTTTATGTCTCTCGACCTGAGTTTTTAAATCTTGATTTTTCAATTCCATATCATGGCTATATTCGTTACCTTCAATTCGCATGTTTAAACACCAAAACCCGATATCACACGAGCCATCTATGAACATTTTCAGTCAGTGAGGCGCACTTGTCGACGGCTTCCTTAAATTTGCTTTTTTCTTTATGTCTCTCGATATGAGTATCAAATTCTTTATTTTTTAATTCCATATCATGGCTAGATTCGTTACCTTCGATTCGCATGTTTAAACACCAAAATCCGATATCACACGAGGAATCTATGAACCTTTTCATCCATTGAGGCGCTCTTGTCGACGCCTTCCTTAAATTTCCTTTTTACTTTATGTCTCTCGACCTGAGTTTTTAAATCTTGATTTTTCAATTCCATATCATGGCTATATTCGTTACCTTCAATTCGCATGTTTAAACACCAAAACCCGATATCACACGAGCCATCTATGAACATTTTCAGTCAGTGAGGCGCACTTGTCTACGCCTTCCTCAAAATTGCTTTTTTCTTCACTTCTCTCGACCTGAGTTTCACAATCTTGATATTTTAATTCCATATCATGGCTAGTTTCGTTACCTTCGATTCGCATGTTTAAAAACCTAAATCCGATATCACACAAGCCATCTAGGAATATTTTCAGTCAGTGAGGCGCTCTTGTCTACGCCTTCCTCAAAATTGCTTTTTTCTTCATGTCTCTCGACCTGAGTTGCAAAATCTTGATTTTTTAATTCGATATCATGGCTAGTTTCGGTACCTTCGATTTGCATGTTTAAACACCAAAATCCGATATCAAACGAGCCATCTATGAACATTTTTAGTCAGTGAGGCGCTCTTGTCTACGCCTACCTCAAAATTGCATTTTTCTTCATGTCTCTCGATATGAGTATCAAATTCTTTATTTTTTAATTCCATATCATGGCTAGATTCGTTACCTTCGATTCGCATGTTTAAACACCAAAATCCGATATCACATGAGGAATCTATTAACATTTTCATTCATTGTGGCGCTCTTGTCGACGGCTTCCTCAAATTTGCTTTTTCCTTCATGTCTCTCCACTTGAGTTTCAAAATCTTGATTTTTTAATTCCATATCATGGCTAGATTCGTTACCTTCGATTCGCATGTTTAAACAACAAAATCCGATATCACACGAGCCATCTATGAGCATTTTCATTCATTGTGGCGCTCTTGTCGACGGCTTCCTTAAATTTGCTTTTTACTTCATGTCTCTGGACCTGAGTTTTTAAATCTTGATTTTTCAATTCCATATCATGGCTATATTCGTTACCTTCGATTCGCATGTTTAAACACCAAAATCCGATATCACACAAGCCATCTAGGAACATTGTCAGTCAGTGAGGCGCTCTTGTCTACGCCTTCCTCAAAATTGCTTTTTTCTTTATGTCTCTTGACCAGAGTTTTTAAATCTTGATTTTTCAATTCCATATCATGGCTATATTCGTTACCTTCGATTCGCATGTTTAAACACCAAAATCCGATATCACACAAGCCATCTAGGAACATTTTCAGTCAGTGAGGCGCACTTGTCTACGCCTGCCTCAAAATTGCTTTTTTCTTCATGTCTCTCGACTTGAGTTTGAAAATCTTGATTTTTTAATTCCATATCATGGCTAGTTTCGTTACCTTCGATTCGCATGTTTAAACACCAAAATCCGATATCACACGAGCCATCTATTAACATTTTCATTCATTGTGGCGCTCTTGTCGACGGCTTCCTTAAATTTGCTTTTTACTTCATGTCTCTGGACCTGAGTTTTTAAATCTTCATTTTTCAATTCCATATCATGGCTATATTCGTTACCTTCGATTCGCAGGTTTAAACACCAAAATCCGATATCACACAAGGCATCTAGGAACATTTTCAGTCAGTGAGGCGCTCTTGTCTACGCCTTCCTCAAAATTGCTTTTTTCTTCATGTCTCTCGACCTGAGTTTCAAAATCTTTATTTTTTAATTCCATATCATGGCTATATTCGTTACCTTCGATTCGCATGTTTAAACACCAAAATCCGATATCACACGAGGAATCTATGAACATTTTTATCCATTGAGGCGCTCTTGTCTACGCCTTCCTTAAATTTGCTTTTTACTTCATGTCTCTGGACCTGAGTTTTTAAATCTTGATTTTTTAATTCCATATCATGGCTATATTCGTTACCTTCGATTCGCATGTTTAAACACCAAAATCCGATATCACACGAGGAATCTATGAACCTTTTCATCCATTGAGGCGCTCTTGTCGACGCCTTCCTTAAATTTCCTTTTTACTTTATGTCTCTCGACCTGAGTTTTTAAATCTTGATTTTTCAATTCCATATCATGGCTATATTCGTTACCTTCAATTCGCATGTTTAAACACCAAAACCCGATATCACACGAGCCATCTATGAACATTTTTAGTCAGTGAGGCGCTCTTGTCGACGGCTTCCTTAAATTTGCTTTTTACTTCATGTCTCTGGACCTGAGTTTTTAAATCTTGATTTTTCAATTCCATATCATGGCTATATTCGTTACCTTCGATTCGCAGGTTTAAACACCAAAATCCGATATCACACAAGCCATCTAGGAACATTTTGAGTCAGTGAGGCGCTCTTGTCTACGCCTTCCTCAAAATTGCTTTTTTCTTTATGTCTCTCGACCTGAGTTTTTAAATCTTGATTTTTCAATTCTATATCATGGCTAGATTCGTTACCTTCGATTCGCATGTTTAAACACCAAAATCCGATATCACATGAGGAATCTATTAACATTTTCATTCATTGTGGCGCTCTTGTCGACGGCTTCCTCAAATTTGCTTTTTCCTTCATGTCTCTCCACTTGAGTTTCAAAATCTTGATTTTTTAATTCCATATCATGGCTAGATTCGTTACCTTCGATTCGCATGTTTAAACAACAAAATCCGATATCACACGAGCAATCTATGATCATTTTCATTCATTGTGGCGCTCTTGTCGACGCCTTCCTCAAAATTGCTTTTTTCTTCATGTCTCTCGACCTGAGTTTCAAAATCTTTATTTTTTAATTCCATATCATGGCTATATTCGTTACCTTCGATTCGCATGTTTAAACACCAAAATCCGATATCACACGAGGAATCTATGAACATTTTTATCCATTGAGGCGCTCTTGTCTACGCCTTCCGTAAATTTGCTTTTCACTTCATGTCTCTCGACCAGAGTTTTTAAATCTTGATTTTTCAATTCCATATCATGGCTATATTCGTTACCTTCGATTCGCATGTTTAAACACCAAAATCCGATATCACACGAGCAATCTATGTGCATTTTCATTCATTGTGGCGCTCTTGTCGACACCTTCCTTAAATTTGCTTTTTACTTTATGTCTCTCGACTTGAGTTTCAAAATCTTGATTTTTCAATTCCATGTCGTGGCTATATTCGTTACCTTCGATTCGCATGTTTAAACACCAAAATCCGATATCACACAAGCCATCTATGAACATTTTCATTCAGTGAGGCGCTCTTGTCTACGCCTTCCTCAAATTTGCTTTTCTCTTTATGTCTCTGGACCTGAGTTTTTAAATCTTGATTTTTCAATTCCATATCATGGCTTTATTCGTTACCTTCGATTCGCATGTTTAAACACCAAAATCCGATATCACACAAGCCATCTATGAACATTTTCAGTCAGTGAGGCGCTCTTGTCTACGCCTTCCTCAAAATTGCTTTTTTCATCATGTCTCTCGACCTGAGTTGCAAAATCTTGATTTTTTAATTCGATATCATGGCTAGTTTCGTTACCTTCGATTCGCATGTTTAAACACCAAAATCCGATATCACACAAGCCATCTAGGAACATTTTAAGTCAGTGAGGCGCTCTTGTCTACGCCTTCCTCAAAATTGCTTTTTTCTTCATGTCTCTCGACTTGAGTTTCAAAATCTTGATTTTTCAATTCCATGTCGTGGCTATATTCGTTACCTTCGATTCGCATGTTTAAACACCAAAATCCGATATCACACGAGCCATCTATGAACATTTTCAGTCAGTGAGGCGCACTTGTCTACGCCTTCCTCAAAATTGCTTTTTTCTTCATGTCTCTCGACTTGAGTTTGAAAATCTTGATTTTTTAAATCCATATCATGGCTAGTTTCGTTACCTTCGATTCGCATGTTTAAACACCAAAATCCGATATCACACGAGCCATCTATTAACATTTTCATTCATTCTGGCGCTCTTGTCGACGGCTTCCTTAAATTTGCTTTTTACTTCATGTCTCTGGACCTGAGTATTTAAATCTTCATTTTTCAATTCCATATCATGGCTAGTTTCGTTACCTTCGATTCGCATGTTTAAACACCAAAATCCGATATCACACAAGCCATCTATGAACATTTTCAGTCAGTGAGGCGCTCTTGTCTACGCCTTCCTCAAAATTGCTTTTTTCTTCATGTCTCTCGACCTGAGTTGCAAAATCTTGATTTTTTAATTCGATATCATGGCTAATTTCGTTACCTTCGATTCGCATGTTTAAACACCAAAATCCGATATCACACAAGCCATCTAGGAACATTTTAAGTCAGTGAGGCGCTCTTCTCTACGCCTTCCTCAAAATTGCTTTTTTCTTCATGTCTCTCGACTTGAGTTTCAAAATCTTGATTTTTCAATTCCATGTCGTGGCTATATTCGTTACCTTCGATTCGCATGTTTAAACACCAAAATCCGATATCACACGAGCCATCTATGAACATTTTCAGTCAGTGAGGCGCACTTGTCTACGCCTTCCTCAAAATTGCTTTTTTCTTCATGTCTCTCGACTTGAGTTTGAAAATCTTGATTTTTTAATTCCATATCATGGCTAGTTTCGTTACCTTCGATTCGCATGTTTAAACACCAAAATCCGATATCACACGAGCCATCTATTAACATTTTCATTCATTGTGGCGCTCTTGTCGACGGCTTCCTTAAATTTGCTTTTTACTTCATGTCTCTGGACCTGAGTTTTTAAATCTTCATTTTTCAATTCCATATCATGGCTAGTTTCGTTACCTTCGATTCGCATGTTTAAACACCAAAATCCGATATCACACAAGCCATCTATGAACATTTTCAGTCAGTGAGGCGCTCTTGTCTACGCCTTCCTCAAAATTGCTTTTTTCTTTATGTCTCTCGACCTGAGTTTTTAAATCTTGATTTTTCAATTCCATATCATGGCTTTATTCGTTACCTTCGATTCGCATGTTTAAACACCAAAATCCGATATCACACAAGCCATCTATGAACATTTTCAGTCAGTGAGGCGCTCTTGTCTACGCCTTCCTCAAAATTGCTTTTTTCATCATGTCTCTCGACCTGAGTTGCAAAATCTTGATTTTTTAATTCGATATCATGGCTAGTTTCGTTACCTTCGATTCGCATGTTTAAACACCAAAATCCGATATCACACAAGCCATCTAGGAACATTTTAAGTCAGTGAGGCGCTCTTGTCTACGCCTTCCTCAAAATTGCTTTTTTCTTCATGTCTCTCGACTTGAGTTTCAAAATCTTGATTTTTCAATTCCATGTCGTGGCTATATTCGTTACCTTCGATTCGCATGTTTAAACACCAAAATCCGATATCACACGAGCCATCTATTAACATTTTCATTCATTGTGGCGCTCTTGTCGACGGCTTCCTTAAATTTGCTTTTTACTTCATGTCTCTGGACCTGAGTTTTTAAATCTTCATTTTTCAATTCCATATCATGGCTAGTTTCGTTACCTTCGATTCGCATGTTTAAACACCAAAATCCGATATCACACAAGCCATCTATGAACATTTTCAGTCAGTGAGGCGCTCTTGTCTACGCCTTCCTCAAAATTGCTTTTTTCTTTATGTCTCTCGACCTGAGTTTTTAAATCTTGATTTTTCAATTCCATATCATGGCTTTATTCGTTACCTTCGATTCGCATGTTTAAACACCAAAATCCGATATCACACAAGCCATCTATGAACATTTTCAGTCAGTGAGGCGCTCTTGTCTACGCCTTCCTCAAAATTGCTTTTTTCATCATGTCTCTCGACCTGAGTTGCAAAATCTTGATTTTTTAATTCGATATCATGGCTAGTTTCGTTACCTTCGATTCGCATGTTTAAACACCAAAATCCGATATCACACAAGCCATCTAGGAACATTTTAAGTCAGTGAGGCGCTCTTGTCTACGCCTTCCTCAAAATTGCTTTTTTCTTCATGTCTCTCGACTTGAGTTTCAAAATCTTGATTTTTCAATTCCATGTCGTGGCTATATTCGTTACCTTCGATTCGCATGTTTAAACACCAAAATCCGATATCACACGAGCCATCTATGAACATTTTCAGTCAGTGAGGCGCACTTGTCTACGCCTTCCTCAAAATTGCTTTTTTCTTCATGTCTCTCGACTTGAGTTTGAAAATCTTGATTTTTTAATTCCATATCATGGCTAGTTTCGTTACCTTCGATTCGCATGTTTAAACACCAAAATCCGATATCACACGAGCCATCTATTAACATTTTCATTCATTCTGGCGCTCTTGTCGACGGCTTCCTTAAATTTGCTTTTTACTTCATGTCTCTGGACCTGAGTATTTAAATCTTCATTTTTCAATTCCATATCATGGCTAGTTTTGTTACCTTCGATTCGCATGTTTAAACACCAAAATCCGATATCACACAAGCCATCTATGAACATTTTCAGTCAGTGAGGCGCTCTTGTCTACGCCTTCCTCAAAATTGCTTTTTTCTTCATGTCTCTCGACCTGAGTTGCAAAATCTTGATTTTTTAATTCGATATCATGGCTAATTTCGTTACCTTCGATTCGCATGTTTAAACACCAAAATCCGATATCACACAAGCCGACTAGGAACATTTTAAGTCAGTGAGGCGCTCTTCTCTACGCCTTCCTCAAAATTGCTTTTTTCTTCATGTCTCTCGACTTGAGTTTCAAAATCTTGATTTTTCAATTCCATGTCGTGGCTATATTCGTTACCTTCGATTCGCATGTTTAAACACCAAAATCCGATATCACACGAGCCATCTATGAACATTTTCAGTCAGTGAGGCGCACTTGTCTACGCCTTCCTCAAAATTGCTTTTTTCTTCATGTCTCTCGACTTGAGTTTGAAAATCTTGATTTTTTAATTCCATATCATGGCTAGTTTCGTTACCTTCGATTCGCATGTTTAAACACCAAAATCCGATATCACACGAGCCATCTATTAACATTTTCATTCATTGTGGCGCTCTTGTCGACGACTTCCTTAAATTTGCTTTTTACTTCATGTCTCTGGAGCTGAGTTTTTAAATCTTCATTTTTCAATTCCATATCATGGCTAGTTTCGTTACCTTCGATTCGCATGTTTAAACACCAAAATCCGATATCACACAAGCCATCTATGAACATTTTCAGTCAGTGAGGCGCTCTTGTCTATGCCTTCCTCAAAATTGCTTTTTTCTTTATGTCTCTCGACCTGAGTTTTAAATCTTGATTTTTCAATTCCATATCATGGCTTTATTCGTTACCTTCGATTCGCATGTTTAAACACCAAAATCCGATATCACACAAGCCATCTATGAACATTTTCAGTCAGTGAGGCGCTCTTGTCTACGCCTTCCTCAAAATTGCTTTTTTCATCATGTCTCTCGACCTGAGTTGCAAAATCTTGATTTTTTAATTCGATATCATGGCTAGTTTCGTTACCTTCGATTTGCATGTTTAAACACCAAAATTCGATATCACACGAGCCATCTATGAACATTTTTAGTCAGTGAGGCGCTCTTGTCTCCGCCTACCTCAAAATTGCTTTTTTCTTCATGTCTCTCGATATGAGTATCAAATTCTTTATTTTTTAATTCCATATCATGGCTATATTCGTTACCTTCGATTCGCATGTTTAAACACCAAAATCCGATATCACACGAGGAATCTATGAACCTTTTCATCCATTGAGGCGCTCTTGTCGACGCCTTCCTTAAATTTCGTTTTTACTTTATGTCTCTCGACCTGAGTTTTTAAATCTTTATTTTTCAATTCCATATCATGGCTATATTCGTTACCTTCAATTCGCATGTTTAAACACCAAAACCCGATATCAGACGAGCCATCTATGAACATTTTTAGTCAGTGAGGCGCTCATGTCGACAGCTTCCTTAAATTTGCTTTTTACTTCATGTCTCTGGACCTGAGTTTTTAAATCTTGATTTTTCAATTCCATATCATGGCTATATTCGTTACCTTCGATTCGCAGGTTTAAACACCAAAATCCGATATCACACAAGCCATCTAGGAACATTTTCAGTCAGTGAGGCGCTCTTGTCTACGCCTTCCTCAAAATTGCTTTTTTCTTTATGTCTCTCGACCTGAGTTTTTAAATCTTGATTTTTCAATTCCATATCATGGCTATATTCGTTACCTTCGATTCGCATGTTTAAACACCAAAATCCGATATCACACAAGCCATCTAGGAACATTTTCAGTCAGTGAGGCGCTCTTGTCTACGCCTTCCTCAAAATTGCTTTTTTCTTCATGTCTCTCGACCTGAGTTGCAAAATCTTGATTTTTTAATTCGATATCATGGCTAGTTTCGGTACCTTCGATTTGCATGTTTAAACACCAAAATCCGATATCAAACGAGCCATCTATGAACATTTTTAGTCAGTGAGGCGCTCTTGTCTACGCCTACCTCAAAATTGCATTTTTCTTCATGTCTCTCGATATGAGTATCAAATTCTTTATTTTTTAATTCCATATCATGGCTAGATTCGTTACCTTCGATTCGCATGTTTAAACACCAAAATCCGATATCACATGAGGAATCTATTAACATTTTCATTCATTGTGGCGCTCTTGTCGACGGCTTCCTCAAATTTGCTTTTTCCTTCATGTCTCTCCACTTGAGTTTCAAAATCTTGATTTTTTAATTCCATATCATGGCTAGATTCGTTACCTTCGATTCGCATGTTTAAACAATAAAATCCGATATCACACGAGCCATCTATGAGCATTTTCATTCATTGTGGCGCTCTTGTCGACGCCTTCCTCAAAATTGCTTTTTTCTTCATGTCTCTCGACCTGAGTTTCAAAATCTTTATTTTTTAATTCCATATCATGGCTATATTCGTTACCTTCGATTCGCATGTTTAAACACCAAAATCCGATATCACACGAGGAATCTATGAACATTTTCATCCATTGAGGCGCTCTTGTCTACGCCTTCCTTAAATTTGCTTTTCACTTCATGTCTCTCGACCAGAGTTTTTAAATCTTGATTTTTCAATTCCATATCATGGCTATATTCGTTACCTTCGATTCGCATGTTTAAACACCAAAATCCGATATCACACGAGCAATCTATGAGCATTTTCATTCATTGTGGCGCTCTTGTCGACACCTTCCTTAAATTTGCTTTTTACTTTATGTCTCTCGACCTGAGTTTTTAAATCTTGATTTTTTCAATTCCATATCATGGCTATATTCGTTACCTTCGATTCGCATGTTTAAACACCAAAATATGATATCACACGAGGAATCTATGAACATTTTCATCCATTGAGGCGCTCTTGTCTATGCCTTCCTTAAATTTGCTTTTCACTTCATGTCTCTCGACCAAAGTTTTTAAATCTTGATTTTTCAATTCCATATCATGGCTATATTCGTTACCTTCGATTCGCATGTTTAAACACCAAAATCCGATATCACACAAGCCATCTATGAACATTTTCATTCAGTGAGGCGCTCTTGTCTACGCCTTCCTCAAATTTGCTTTTCTCTTTATGTCTCTGGACCTGAGTTTTTAAATCTTGATTTTTCAATTCCATATCATGGCTTTATTCGTTACCTTCGATTAGTATGTTTAAACACCAAAATCCGATATCACACAAGCCATCTATGAACATTTTCAGTCAGTGAGGCGCTCTTGTCTACGCCTTCCTCAAAATTGCTTTTTTCTTCATGTCTCTCGACCTGAGTTGCAAAATCTTGATTTTTTAATTCGATATCATGGCTAGTTTCGTTACCTTCGATTCGCATGTTTAAACACCAAAATCCGATATCACACAAGCCATCTAGGAACATTTTCATCCATTGAGGCGCTCTTGTCTACGCCTTCCTTAAATTTGCTTTTCACTTCATGTCTCTCGACCAGAGTTTTTAAATCTTGATTTTTCAATTCCATATCATGGCTATATTCGTTACCTTCGATTCGCATGTTTAAACACCAAAATCCGATATCACACGAGCAATCTATGAGCATTTTCATTCATTGTGGCGCTCTTGTCGACACCTTCCTTAAATTTGCTTTTTACTTTATGTCTCTCGACCTGAGTTTTTAAATCTTGATTTTTTCAATTCCATATCATGGCTATATTCGTTACCTTCGATTCGCATGTTTAAACACCAAAATATGATATCACACGAGGAATCTATGAACATTTTCAGTCAGTGAGGCGCTCTTGTCTACGCCTTCCTCAAAATTGCTTTTTTCTTCATGTCTCTCGACCTGAGATTCAAAATCTTTATTTTTTAATTCCATATCATGGCTATATTCGTTACCTTCGATTCGCATGTTTAAACACCAAAATCCGATATCACACGAGCCATCTATTAACATTTTCATTCATTGTGGCGCTCTTGTCGACGGCTTCCTTAAATTTGCTTTTTACTTCATGTCTCTGGACCTGAGTTTTTAAATCTTCATTTTTCAATTCCATATCATGGCTAGTTTCGTTACCTTCGATTCGTATGTTTAAACACCAAAATCCGATATCACACAAGCCATCTATGAACATTTTCAGTCAGTGAGGCGCTCTTGTCGACACCTTCCTTAAATTTGCTTTTTACTTTATGTCTCTCGACTTGAGTTTCAAAATCTTGATTTTTCAATTCCATGTCGTGGCTATATTCGTTACCTTCGATTCGCATGTTTAAACACCAAAATCCGATATCACACAAGCCATCTATGAACATTTTCAGTCAGTGAGGCGCTCTTGTCTACGCCTTCCTCAAAATTGCTTTTTTCATCATGTCTCTCGACCTGAGTTGCAAAATCTTGATTTTTTAATTCGATATCATGGCTAGTTTCGTTACCTTCGATTTGCATGTTTAAACACCAAAATTCGATATCACACGAGCCATCTATGAACATTTTTAGTCAGTGAGGCGCTCTTGTCTACGCCTACCTCAAAATTGCTTTTTTCTTCATGTCTCTCGATATGAGTATCAAATTCTTTATTTTTTAATTCCATATCATGGCTAGATTCGTTACCTTCGATTCGCATGTTTAAACACCAAAATCCGATATCACACGAGGAATCTATGAACCTTTTCATCCATTGAGGCGCTCTTGTCGACGCCTTCCTTAAATTTCCTTTTTACTTTATGTCTCTCGACCTGAGTTTTTAAATCTTGATTTTTCAATTCCATATCATGGCTATATTCGTTACCTTCAGTTCGCATGTTTAAACACCAAAACCCGATATCACACGAGCCATCTATGAACATTTTCAGTCAGTGAGGCGCACTTGTCTACGCCTTCCTCAAAATTGCTTTTTTCTTCAATCCTCTCGACCTGAGTTTCACAATCTTGATATTTTAATTCCATATCATGGCTAGTTTCGTTACCTTCGATTCGCATGTTTAAAAACCTAAATCCGATATCACACGAGGATTCTATGAACATTTTTAGTCAGTGAGGCGCTCTTGTCTACGCCTACCTCAAAATTGCTTTTTTCTTCATGTCTCTCGATATGAGTATCAAATTCTTTATTTTTTAATTCCATATCATGGGTAGATTCGTTACCTTCGATTCGCATGTTTAAACACCAAAATCCGATATCACACGAGGAATCTATGAACCTTTTCATGCATTGAGGCGCTCTTGTCGACGCCTTCCTTAAATTTCCTTTTTACTTTATGTCTCTCGACCTGAGTTTTTAAATCTTGATTTTTCAATTCCATATCATGGCTTTATTCGTTACCTTCGATTCGCATGTTTAAACACCAAAATCCGATATCACACAAGCCATCTATGAACGTTTTCAGTCAGTGAGGCGCTCTTGTCTACGCCTTCCTCAAAATTGCTTTTTTCTTCATGTCTCTCGACCTGAGTTGCAAAATCTTGATTTTTTAATTCGATATCATGGCTAGTTTCGTTACCTTCGATTTGCATGTTTAAACACCAAAATTCGATATCACACGAGCCATCTATGAACATTTTTAGTCAGTGAGGCGCTCTTGTCTACGCCTACCTCAAAATTGCTTTTTTCTTCATGTCTCTCGATATGAGTATCAAATTCTTTATTTTTTAATTCCATATCATGGCTAGATTCGTTACCTTCGATTCGCATGTTTAAACACCAAAATCCGATATCACACGAGGAATCTATGAACCTTTTCATCCATTGAGGCGCTCTTGTCGACGCCTTCCTTAAATTTCCTTTTTACTTTATGTCTCTCGACCTGAGTTTTTAAATCTTGATTTTTCAATTCCATATCATGGCTATATTCGTTACCTTCAATTCGCATGTTTAAACACCAAAACCCGATATCACACGAGCCATCTATGAACATTTTCAGTCAGTGAGGCGCACTTGTCTACGCCTTCCTCAAAATTGCTTTTTTCTTCACTTCTCTCGACCTGAGTTTCAAAATCTTGATATTTAAATTCCATATCATGGCTAGTTTCGTTACCTTCGATTCGCATGTTTAAAAACCTAAATCCGATATCACACGAGGATTCTATGAACATTTTCATTCATTGAGGCGCTCTTGTCTACGCCTTCCTCAAATTTGCTTTTCTCTTCATGTCTCTCGACTTGAGTTTCAAAATATTGATTTTTCAATTCCATATCATGGCGCTCTTGTCTACGCCTTCCTCAAAATGGCTTTTTCCTTCATGTCTCTCGACTTGAGTTTCAAAATCTTGATTTTTTAATTCCATATCATGGCTAGTTTCGTTACCTTCGATTCGCATGTTTAAACACCAAAATCCGATATCACACGAGGAATCTATTAACATTTTCATTCATTGTGGCGCTCTTGTCGACGGCTTCCTTAAATTTGATTTTTACTTCATGTCTCTGGACCTGAGTTTTTAAATCTTGATTTTTCAATTCCATATCATCGCTAGTTTCGTTACCTTCGATTCGCAGGTTTAAACACCAAAATCCGATATCACACAAGCCAACTAGGAACATTTTCAGTCAGTGAGGCGCTCTTGTCTACGCCTTCCTCAAAATTGCTTTTTTCTTTATGTCTCTTGACCAGAGTTTTTAAATCTTGATTTTTCAATTCCATATCATGGCTATATTCGTTACCTTCGATTCGCATGTTTAAACACCAAAATCTGATATCACACAAGCCATCTAGGAACATTTTAAGTCAGTGAGGCGCTCTTGTCTACGCCTTCCTCAAAATGGCTTTTTTCTTCATGTCTCTCGACTTGAGTTTCAAAATCTTGATTTTTTAATTCCATATCATGGCTAGTTTCGTTACCTTCGATTCGCATGTTTAAACACCAAAATCCGATATCACACGAGGAATCTATTAACATTTTCATTCATTGTGGCGCTCTTGTCGACGGCTTCCTTAAATTTGCTTTTTACTTCATGTCTCTGGACCTGAGTTTTTAAATCTTGATTTTTCAATTCCATATCATGGCTATATTCGTTACCTTCGATTCGCAGGTTTAAACACCAAAATCCGATATCACACAAGCCATCTATGAACATTTTCAGTCAGTGAGGCGCTCTTGTCTACGCCTCCCTCAAAATTGCTTTTTTCTTTATGTCTCTCGACCAGAGTTTTTAAATCTTGATTTTTCAATTCCATATCATGGCTATATTCGTTACCTTCGATTCGCATGTTTCAACACCAAAATCCGATATCACACGAGCCATCTATGAACATATTCAGTCAGTGAGGCGCTCTTGTCTACGCCTTCCTCAAAATTGCTTTTTTCTTCATGTCTCTCGATATGAGTATCAAAATCTTTATTTTTTAATTCCATATCATGGCTAGATTCGTTACCTTCGATTCGCATGTTTAAACACCAAAATCCGATATCACACGAGGAATCTATGAACATTTTCATTCATTGAGGCGCTCTTGTCTACGCCTTCCTCAAAATGGCTTTTTCCTTCATGTCTCTCGACTTGAGTTTCAAAATCTTGATTTTTTAATTCGATATCATGGCTAGTTTCGTTACCTTCGATTCGCATGTTTAAACACCAAAATCCGATATCACACGAGGAATCTATTAACATTTTCATCCATTGAGGCGCTCTTGTCTACGCCTTCCTTAAATTTGCTTTTCACTTCATGTCTCTCGACCAGAGTTTTTAAATCTTGATTTTTCAATTCCATATCATGGCTATATTCGTTACCTTCGATTCGCATGTTTAAACACCAAAATCCGATATCACACAAGCCATCTAGGAACATTTTAAGTCAGTGAGGCGCTCTTGTCTATGCCTTCCTCAAAATTGCTTTTTTCTTCATGTCTCTCGACCTGAGTTGCAAAATCTTGATTTTTTAATTCGATATCATGGCTAGTTTCGTTACCTTCGATTTGCATGTTTAAACACCAAAATCCAATATCACACGAGCCATCTATGAACATTTTCATTCATTGTGGCGCTCTTGTCGACGGCTTCCTTAAATTTGCTTTTTACTTCATGTCTCTGGACCTGAGTTTTTAAATCTTGATTTTTCAATTCCATATCATGGCTATATTCGTTACCTTCGATTCGCAGGTTTAAACACCAAAATCCGATATCACACAAGGCATCTAGGAACATTTTCAGTCAGTGAGGCGCTCTTGTCTGATATCACACAAGCCATCTGATATCACACAAGCCATCTAGGAACATTTTAAGTCAGTGAGGCGCTCTTGTCTACGCCTTCCTCAAAATGGCTTTTTTCTTCATGTCTCTCGACTTGAGTTTCAAAATCTTGATTTTTTAATTCCATATCATGGCTAGTTTCGTTACCTTCGATTCGCATGTTTAAACACCAAAATCCGATATCACACGAGGAATCTATTAACATTTTCATTCATTGTGGCGCTCTTGTCGACGGCTTCCTTAAATTTGCTTTTTACTTCATGTCTCTGGACCTGAGTTTTTAAATCTTGATTTTTCAATTCCATATCATGGCTATATTCGTTACCTTCGATTCGCAGGTTTAAACACCAAAATCCGATATCACACAAGGCATCTAGGAACATTTTCAGTCAGTGAGGCGCTCTTGTCTACGCCTTCCTCAAAATTGCTTTTTTCTTCATGTCTCTCGACCTGAGTTTCAAAATCTTTATTTTTTAATTCCATATCATGGCTATATTCGTTACCTTCGATTCGCATGTTTAAACACCAAAATCCGATATCACACGAGGAATCTATGAACATTTTTATCCATTGAGGCGCTCTTGTCTACGCCTTCCTTAAATTTGCTTTTTACTTCATGTCTCTGGACCTGAGTTTTTAAATCTTGATTTTTTAATTCCATATCATGGCTATATTCGTTACCTTCGATTCGCATGTTTAAACACCAAAATCCGATATCACACGAGGAATCTATGAACATTTTCATTCATTGAGGCGCTCTTGTCTACGCCTTCCTCAAAATGGCTTTTTCCTTCATGTCTCTCGACTTGAGTTTCAAAATCTTGATTTTTTAATTCGATATCATGGCTAGTTTCGTTACCTTCGATTCGCATGTTTAAACACCAAAATCCGATATCACACGAGGAATCTATTAACATTTTCATCCATTGAGGCGCTCTTGTCTACGCCTTCCTTAAATTTGCTTTTCACTTCATGTCTCTCGACCAGAGTTTTTAAATCTTGATTTTTCAATTCCATATCATGGCTATATTCGTTACCTTCGATTCGCATGTTTAAACACCAAAATCCGATATCACACAAGCCATCTAGGAACATTTTAAGTCAGTGAGGCGCTCTTGTCTATGCCTTCCTCAAAATTGCTTTTTTCTTCATGTCTCTCGACCTGAGTTGCAAAATCTTGATTTTTTAATTCGATATCATGGCTAGTTTCGTTACCTTCGATTTGCATGTTTAAACACCAAAATCCAATATCACACGAGCCATCTATGAACATTTTTAGTCAGTGAGGCGCTCTTGTCTACGCCTACCTCAAAATTGCTTTTTTCTTCATGTCTCTCGATATGAGTATCAAATTCTTTATTTTTTAATTCCATATCATGGCTAGATTCGTTACCTTCGATTCGCATGTTTAAACACCAAAATCCGATATCACACGAGCCATCTATGAACATTTTTAGTAAGTGAGGCGCTCTTGTCTACGCCTTCCTCAAATTTGCTTTTTCCTTCATGTCTCTCGACTTGAGTTTGAAAATCTTGATTTTTTAATTCCATATCATGGCTAGATTCGTTACCTTCGATTCGCATGTTTAAACACCAAAATCCGATATCACACGAGCAATCTATGAGCATTTTCATTCATTGTGGCGCTCTTGTCGACACCTTCCTTAAAATTGCTTTTTTCTTTATGTCTCTCGACCTGAGTTTTTAAATCTTGATTTTTCAATTCCATATCATGGCTATATTCGTTACCTTCGATTCGCATGTTTAAACACCAAAATCCGATATCACACAAGCCATGTAGGAACATTTTCAGTCAGTTAGGCGCTCTTGTCTACGCCTTCCTCAAAATTGCTTTTTTCTTTATGTCTCTCGACCAGAGTTTTTAAATCTTGATTTTTCAATTCCATATCATGGCTATATTCGTTACCTTCGATTTTCATGTTTAAACACCAAAATCCGATATCACACGAGCCATCTATGAACATTTTCAGTCAGTGAGGCGGTCTTGTCTACGCCTTCCTCAAAATTGCTTTTTTCTTCATGTCTCTCGACTTGAGTTTCAAAATCTTGATTTTTCAATTCCATGTCGTGGCTATATTCGTTACCTTCGATTGCATGTTTAAACACCAAAATCCGATATCACACAAGCCATCTATGAACATTTTCAGTCAGTGAGGCGCTCTTGTCTACGCCTTCCTCAAAATTGCTTTTTTCTTCATGTCTCTCGACCTGAGTTGCAAAATCTTGATTTTTTAATTCGATATCATGGCTAGTTTCGTTACCTTCGATTCGCATGTTTAAACACCAAAATCCGATATCACACAAGCCATGTAGGAACATTTTCAGTCAGTTAGGCGCTCTTGTCTACGCCTTCCTCAAAATTGCTTTTGTTCTTTATGTCTCTCGACCAGAGTTTTTAAATCTTGATTTTTCAATTCCATATCATGGCTATATTCGTTACCTTCGATTTGCTTTTTCCTTCATGTCTCTCGACTTGAGTTTGAAAATCTTGATTTTTTAATTCCATATCATGGCTATATTCGTTACCTTCGATTCGCATGTTTAAACACCAAAATCTGATATCACACAAGCCATCTAGGAACATTTTAAGTCAGTGAGGCGCTCTTGTCTACGCCTTCCTCAAAATGGCTTTTTCCTTCATGTCTCTCGACTTGAGTTTCAAAATCTTGATTTTTTAATTCCATATCATGGCTAGTTTCGTTACCTTCGATTCGCATGTTTAAACACCAAAATCCGATATCACACGAGGAATCTATTAACATTTTCATTCATTGTGGCGCTCTTGTCGACGGCTTCCTTAAATTTGCTTTTTACTTCATGTCTCTGGACCTGAGTTTTTAAATCTTGATTTTTCAATTCCATATCATGGCTATATTCGTTACCTTCGATTCGCATGTTTAAACACCAGAATCCGATATCACACAAGCCATCTAGGAACATTTTCAGTCAGTGAGGCGCTCTTGTCTACGCCTTCCTCGAAATTGTTGTTTTCGTCATGTATCTTGACTTGAGTTTCAAAATCTTGATTTTTTAATTCCATATCATGGCTAGATTCGTTACCTTCGATTCGCATGTTTAAACACCAAAATCCGATATCACACGAGCCATCTATGAACATTTTTAGTAAGTGAGGCGCTCTTGTCTACGCCTTCCTCAAATTTGCTTTTTCCTTCATGTCTCTCGACTTGAGTTTCAAAATCTTGATTTTTTAATTCCATATCATGGCTAGTTTCGTTACCTTCGATTCGCATGTTTAAACACCAAAATCCGATATCACACGAGGAATCTATTAACATTTTCATTCATTGTGGCGCTCTTGTCGACGGCTTCCTTAAATTTGCTTTTTACTTCATGTCTCTGGACCTGAGTTTTTAAATCTTCATTTTTCAATTCCATATCATGGCTAGTTTCGTTACCTTCGATTCGCATGTTTAAACACCAAAATCCGATATCACACAAGCCATCTATGAACATTTTCAGTCAGTGAGGCGCTCTTGTCTACGCCTTCCTCAAAATTGCTTTTTTCTTTATGTCTCTCGACCAGAGTTTTTAAATCTTTATTTTTCAATTCCATATCATGGCTAGTTTCGTTACCTTCGATTCGCATGTTTAAACACCAAAATCCGATATCACACAAGCCATCTATGAACATTTTCAGTCAGTGAGGCGCTCTTGTCTACGCCTTCCTCAAAATTGCTTTTTTCTTCATGTCTCTCGACCTGAGTTGCAAAATCTTGATTTTTTAATTCGATATCATGGCTAGTTTCGTTACCTTCGATTTGCATGTTTAAACACCAAAATTCGATATCACACGAGCCATCTATGAACATTTTTAGTCAGTGAGGCGCTCTTGTCTACGCCTACCTCAAAATTGCTTTTTTCTTCATGTCTCTCGATATGAGTATCAAATTCTTTATTTTTTAATTCCATATCATGGCTAGATTCGTTACCTTCGATTCGCATGTTTAAACACCAAAATCCGATATCACACGAGGAATCTATGAACCTTTTCATCCATTGAGGCGCTCTTGTCGACGCCTTCCTTAAATTTCCTTTTTACTTTATGTCTCTCGACCTGAGTTTTTAAATCTTGATTTTTCAATTCCATATCATGGCTATATTCGTTACCTTCAATTCGCATGTTTAAACACCAAAACCCGATATCACACGAGCCATCTATGAACATTTTCAGTCAGTGAGGCGCACTTGTCTACGCCTTCCTCAAAATTGCTTTTTTCTTCACTTCTCTCGACCTGAGTTTCAAAATCTTGATATTTTAATTCCATATCATGGCTAGTTTCGTTACCTTCGATTCGCATGTTTAAAAACCTAAATCCGATATCACACGAGGATTCTATGAACATTTTCATTCATTGAGGCGCTCTTGTCTACGCCTTCCTCAAATTTGCTTTTCTCTTCATGTCTCTCGACTTGAGTTTCAAAATATTGATTTTTCAATTCCATATCATGGCGCTCTTGTCTACGCCTTCCTCAAAATGGCTTTTTCCTTCATGTCTCTCGACTTGAGTTTCAAAATCTTGATTTTTTAATTCCATATCATGGCTAGTTTCGTTACCTTCGATTCGCATGTTTAAACACCAAAATCCGATATCACACGAGGAATCTATTAACATTTTCATTCATTGTGGCGCTCTTGTCGACGGCTTCCTTAAATTTGATTTTTACTTCATGTCTCTGGACCTGAGTTTTTAAATCTTGATTTTTCAATTCCATATCATCGCTAGTTTCGTTACCTTCGATTCGCAGGTTTAAACACCAAAATCCGATATCACACAAGCCAACTAGGAACATTTTCAGTCAGTGAGGCGCTTTTGTCTACGCCTTCCTCAAAATTGCTGTTTTCGTCATGTATCTTGACTTGAGTTTCAAAATCTTGATTTTTTAATTCCATCTCATGGCTAGATTCGTTACCTTCGATTCGCATGTTTAAACACCAAAATCCGATATCACACGAGCCATCTATGAACATTTTTAGTCAGTGAGGCGCTCTTGTCTACGCCTACCTCAAAATTGCTTTTTTCTTCATGTCTCTCGATATGAGTATCAAATTCTTTATTTTTTAATTCCATATCATGGCTAGATTCGTTACCTTCGATTCGCATGTTTAAACACGAAAATCCAATATCACACAAGCCATCTAGGAACATTTTTAGTAAGTGAGGCGCTCTTGTCTACGCCTTCCTCAAATTTGCTTTTTCCTTCATGTCTCTCGACTTGAGTTTCAAAATCTTGATTTTTTAATTCCATATCATGGCTAGTTTCGTTACCTTCGATTCGCATGTTTAAACACCAAAATCCGATATCACACGAGGAATCTATTAACATTTTCATTCATTGTGGCGCTCTTGTCGACGGCTTCCTTAAATTTGCTTTTTACTTCATATCTCTGGACCTGAGTTTTTAAATCTTGATTTTTCAATTCCATATCATGGCTATATTCGTTACCTTCGATTCGCATGTTTAAACACCAAAATCCGATATCACACAAGCCATCTAGGAACATTTTCAGTCAGTGAGGCGCTCTTGTCTACGCCTTCCTCGAAATTGCTGTTTTCGTCATGTATGTTGACTTGAGTTTCAAAATCTTGATTTTTTAATTCCATATCATGGCTAGATTCGTTACCTTCGATTCGCATGTTTAAACACCAAAATCCGATATCACACGAGCCATCTATGAACATTTTTAGTAAGTGAGGCGCTCTTGTCTACGCCTTCCTCAAAATTGCTTTTTCCTTCATGTCTCTCGACTTGAGTTTCAAAATCTTGATTTTTTAATTCCATATCATGGCTAGATTCGTTACCTTCGATTCGCATGTTTAAACACCAAAATCCGATATCACACGAGCCATCTATGAACATTTTTAGTAAGTGAGGCGCTCTTGTCTACGCCTTCCTCAAAATTGCTTTTTCCTTCATGTCTCTCGACTTGAGTTTCAAAATCTTGATTTTTTAATTCCATATCATGGCTAGATTCGTTACCTTCGATTCGCATGTTTAAACACCAAAATCCGATATCACACGAGCCATCTATGAACATAATCCGATATCACACGAGGAATCTATGAACATATTCAGTCAGTGAGGCGCTTTTGTCTACGCCATTCTCAAAATTGTTGTTTTCGTCATGTATCTTGACTTGAGTTTCAAAATCTTGATTTTTTAATTCCATATCATGGCTAGATTAGTTACCTTCGATTCGCATGTTTAAACACCAAAATCCGATATCACACGAGGAATCTATTAACATTTTTATTCATTGTGGCGCTCTTGTCGACGGCTTCCTCAAATTTGCTTTTTCCTTCATGTCTCTCGACTTGAGTTTGAAAATCTTGATTTTTTAATTCCATATCATGGCTAGATTCGTTACCTTCGATTCGCATGTTTAAACACCAAAATCCGATATCACACGAGCCATCTATGAACATTTTCATTCAGTGAGGCGCTCTTGTCTACGCCTTCCTCAAAATGGCTTTTTCCTTCATGTCTCTCGACTTGAGTTTCAAAATCTTGATTTTTTAATTCCATATCATGGCTAGTTTCGTTACCTTCGATTCGCATGTTTAAACACCAAAATCCGATATCACACGAGGAATCTATTAACATTTTCATTCATTGTGGCGCTCTTGTCGACGGCTTCCTTAAATTTGCTTTTTACTTCATGTCTCTGGACCTGAGTTTTTAAATCTTGATTTTTCAATTCCATATCATGGCTATATTCGTTACCTTCGATTCGCATGTTTAAACACCAGAATCCGATATCACACAAGCCATCTAGGAACATTTTCAGTCAGTGAGGCGCTCTTGTCTACGCCTTCCTCGAAATTGTTGTTTTCGTCATGTATCTTGACTTGAGTTTCAAAATCTTGATTTTTTAATTCCATATCATGGCTAGATTCGTTACCTTCGATTCGCATGTTTAAACACCAAAATCCGATATCACACGAGCCATCTATGAACATTTTTAGTAAGTGAGGCGCTCTTGTCTACGCCTTCCTCAAATTTGCTTTTTCCTTCATGTCTCTCGACTTGAGTTTCAAAATCTTGATTTTTTAATTCCATATCATGGCTAGTTTCGTTACCTTCGATTCGCATGTTTAAACACCAAAATCCGATATCACACGAGGAATCTATTAACATTTTCATTCATTGTGGCGCTCTTGTCGACGGCTTTCTTAAATTTGCTTTTTACTTTATGTCTCTGGACCTGAGTTTTTAAATCTTCATTTTTCAATTCCATATCATGGCTAGTTTCGTTACCTTCGATTCGCATGTTTAAACACCAAAATCCGATATCACACAAGCCATCTATGAACATTTTCAGTCAGTGAGGCGCTCTTGTCTACGCCTTCCTCAAAATTGCTTTTTTCTTTATGTCTCTCGACCTGAGTTTTTAAATCTTTATTTTTCAATTCCATATCATGGCTTTATTCGTTACCTTCGATTCGCATGTTTAAACACCAAAATCCGATATCACACAAGCCATCTATGAACATTTTCAGTCAGTGAGGCGCTCTTGTCTACGCCTTCCTCAAAATTGCTTTTTTCTTCATGTCTCTCGACCTGAGTTGCAAAATCTTGATTTTTTAATTCGATATCATGGCTAGTTTCGTTACCTTCGATTTGCATGTTTAAACACCAAAATTCGATATCACACGAGCCATCTATGAACATTTTTAGTCAGTGAGGCGCTCTTGTCTACGCCTACCTCAAAATTGCTTTTCTCTTCATGTCTCTCGATATGAGCATCAAATTCTTTATTTTTTAATTCCATATCATGGCTAGATTCGTTACCTTCGATTCGCATGTTTAAACACCAAAATCCGATATCACACGAGGAATCTATGAACCTTTTCATCCATTGAGGGGCTCTTGTCGACGCCTTCCTTAAATTTCCTTTTTACTTTATGTCTCTCGACCTGAGTTTTTAAATCTTGATTTTTCAATTCCATATCATGGCTATATTCGTTACCTTCAATTCGCATGTTTAAACACCAAAACCCGATATCACACGAGCCATCTATGAACATTTTCAGTCAGTGAGGCGCACTTGTCTACGCCTTCCTCAAAATTGCTTTTTTCTTCACTTCTCTCGACCTGAGTTTCAAAATCTTGATATTTAAATTCCATATCATGGCTAGTTTCGTTACCTTCGATTCGCATGTTTAAAAACCTAAATCCGATATCACACGAGGATTCTATGAACATTTTCATTCATTGAGGCGCTCTTGTCTACGCCTTCCTCAAATTTGCTTTTCTCTTCATGTCTCTCGACTTGAGTTTCAAAATATTGATTTTTCAATTCCATATCATGGCGCTCTTGTCTACGCCTTCCTCAAAATGGCTTTTTCCTTCATGTCTCTCGCCTTGAGTTTCAAAATCTTGATTTTTTAATTCCATATCATGGCTAGTTTCGTTACCTTCGATTCGCATGTTTAAACACCAAAATCCGATATCACACGAGGAATCTATTAACATTTTCATTCATTGTGGCGCTCTTGTCGACGGCTTCCTTAAATTTGATTTTTACTTCATGTCTCTGGACCTGAGTTTTTAAATCTTGATTTTTCAATTCCATATCATCGCTAGTTTCGTTACCTTCGATTCGCAGGTTTAAACACCAAAATCCGATATCACACAAGCCAACTAGGAACATTTTCAGTCAGTGAGGCGCTCTTGTCTACGCCTTCCTCAAAATTGCTTTTTTCTTTATGTCTCTTGACCAGAGTTTTTAAATCTTGATTTTTCAATTCCATATCATGGCTATATTCGTTACCTTCGATTCGCATGTTTAAACACCAAAATCTGATATCACACAAGCCATCTAGGAACATTTTAAGTCAGTGAGGCGCTCTTGTCTACGCCTTCCTCAAAATGGCTTTTTTTTCATGTCTCTCGACTTGAGTTTCAAAATCTTGATTTTTTAATTCCATATCATGGCTAGTTTCGTTACCTTCGATTCGCATGTTTAAACACCAAAATCCGATATCACACGAGGAATCTATTAACATTTTCATTCATTGTGCCGCTCTTGTCGACGGCTTCCTTAAATTTGCTTTTTACTTCATGTCTCTGGACCTGAGTTTTTAAATCTTGATTTTTCAATTCCATATCATGGCTATATTCGTTACCTTCGATTCGCAGGTTTAAACACCAAAATCCGATATCACACAAGCCATCTATGAACATTTTCAGTCAGTGAGGCGCTCTTGTCTACGCCTCCCTCAAAATTGCTTTTTTCTTTATGTCTCTCGACCAGAGTTTTTAAATCTTGATTTTTCAATTCCATATCATGGCTATATTCGTTACCTTCGATTCGCATGTTTCAACACCAAAATCCGATATCACACGAGCCATCTATGAACATATTCAGTCAGTGAGGCGCTCTTGTCTACGCCTTCCTCAAAATTGCTTTTTTCTTCATGTCTCTCGATATGAGTATCAAAATCTTTATTTTTTAATTCCATATCATGGCTAGATTCGTTACCTTCGATTCGCATGTTTAAACACCAAAATCCGATATCACACGAGGAATCTATGAACATTTTCATTCATTGAGGCGCTCTTGTCTACGCCTTCCTCAAAATGGCTTTTTCCTTCATGTCTCTCGACTTGAGTTTCAAAATCTTGATTTTTTAATTCGATATCATGGCTAGTTTCGTTACCTTCGATTCGCATGTTTAAACACCAAAATCCGATATCACACGAGGAATCTATTAACATTTTCATCCATTGAGGCGCTCTTGTCTACGCCTTCCTTAAATTTGCTTTTCACTTCATGTCTCTCGACCAGAGTTTTTAAATCTTGATTTTTCAATTCCATATCATGGCTATATTCGTTACCTTCGATTCGCATGTTTAAACACCAAAATCCGATATCACACAAGCCATCTAGGAACATTTTAAGTCAGTGAGGCGCTCTTGTCTATGCCTTCCTCAAAATTGCTTTTTTCTTCATGTCTCTCGACCTGAGTTGCAAAATCTTGATTTTTTAATTCGATATCATGGCTAGTTTCGTTACCTTCGATTTGCATGTTTAAACACCAAAATCCAATATCACACGAGCCATCTATGAACATTTTTAGTCAGTGAGGCGCTCTTGTCTACGCCTACCTCAAAATTGCTTTTTTCTTCATGTCTCTCGATATGAGTATCAAATTCTTTATTTTTTAATTCCATATCATGGCTAGATTCGTTACCTTCGATTCGCATGTTTAAACACCAAAATCCGATATCACACGAGCCATCTATGAACATTTTTAGTAAGTGAGGCGCTCTTGTCTACGCCTTCCTCAAATTTGCTTTTTCCTTCATGTCTCTCGACTTGAGTTTGAAAATCTTGATTTTTTAATTCCATATCATGGCTAGATTCGTTACCTTCGATTCGCATGTTTAAACACCAAAATCCGATATCACACGAGCAATCTATGAGCATTTTCATTCATTGTGGCGCTCTTGTCGACACCTTCCTTAAAATTGCTTTTTTCTTTATGTCTCTCGACCTGAGTTTTTAAATCTTGATTTTTCAATTCCATATCATGGCTATATTCGTTACCTTCGATTCGCATGTTTAAACACCAAAATCCGATATCACACAAGCCATGTAGGAACATTTTCAGTCAGTTAGGCGCTCTTGTCTACGCCTTCCTCAAAATTGCTTTTTTCTTTATGTCTCTCGACCAGAGTTTTTAAATCTTGATTTTTCAATTCCATATCATGGCTATATTCGTTACCTTCGATTTTCATGTTTAAACACCAAAATCCGATATCACACGAGCCATCTATGAACATTTTCAGTCAGTGAGGCGGTCTTGTCTACGCCTTCCTCAAAATTGCTTTTTTCTTCATGTCTCTCGACTTGAGTTTCAAAATCTTGATTTTTCAATTCCATGTCGTGGCTATATTCGTTACCTTCGATTGCATGTTTAAACACCAAAATCCGATATCACACAAGCCATCTATGAACATTTTCAGTCAGTGAGGCGCTCTTGTCTACGCCTTCCTCAAAATTGCTTTTTTCTTCATGTCTCTCGACCTGAGTTGCAAAATCTTGATTTTTTAATTCGATATCATGGCTAGTTTCGTTACCTTCGATTCGCATGTTTAAACACCAAAATCCGATATCACACAAGCCATGTAGGAACATTTTCAGTCAGTTAGGCGCTCTTGTCTACGCCTTCCTCAAAATTGCTTTTGTTCTTTATGTCTCTCGACCAGAGTTTTTAAATCTTGATTTTTCAATTCCATATCATGGCTATATTCGTTACCTTCGATTTGCTTTTTCCTTCATGTCTCTCGACTTGAGTTTGAAAATCTTGATTTTTTAATTCCATATCATGGCTATATTCGTTACCTTCGATTCGCATGTTTAAACACCAAAATCTGATATCACACAAGCCATCTAGGAACATTTTAAGTCAGTGAGGCGCTCTTGTCTACGCCTTCCTCAAAATGGCTTTTTCCTTCATGTCTCTCGACTTGAGTTTCAAAATCTTGATTTTTTAATTCCATATCATGGCTAGTTTCGTTACCTTCGATTCGCATGTTTAAACACCAAAATCCGATATCACACGAGGAATCTATTAACATTTTCATTCATTGTGGCGCTCTTGTCGACGGCTTCCTTAAATTTGCTTTTTACTTCATGTCTCTGGACCTGAGTTTTTAAATCTTGATTTTTCAATTCCATATCATGGCTATATTCGTTACCTTCGATTCGCATGTTTAAACACCAGAATCCGATATCACACAAGCCATCTAGGAACATTTTCAGTCAGTGAGGCGCTCTTGTCTACGCCTTCCTCGAAATTGTTGTTTTCGTCATGTATCTTGACTTAAGTTTCAAAATCTTGATTTTTTAATTCCATATCATGGCTAGATTCGTTACCTTCGATTCGCATGTTTAAACACCAAAATCCGATATCACACGAGCCATCTATGAACATTTTTAGTAAGTGAGGCGCTCTTGTCTACGCCTTCCTCAAATTTGCTTTTTCCTTCATGTCTCTCGACTTGAGTTTCAAAATCTTGATTTTTTAATTCCATATCATGGCTAGTTTCGTTACCTTTGATTCGCATGTTTAAACACCAAAATCCGATATCACACGAGGAATCTATTAACATTTTCATTCATTGTGGCGCTCTTGTCGACGGCGTCCTTAAATTTGCTTTTTACTTCATGTCTCTGGACCTGAGTTTTTAAATCTTCATTTTTCAATTCCATATCATGGCTAGTTTCGTTACCTTCGATTCGCATGTTTAAACACCAAAATCCGATATCACACAAGCCATCTATGAACATTTTCAGTCAGTGAGGCGCTCTTGTCTACGCCTTCCTCAAAATTGCTTTTTTCTTTATGTCTCTCGACCTGAGTTTTTAAATCTTTATTTTTCAATTCCATATCATGGCTTTATTCGTTACCTTCGATTCGCATGTTTAAACACCAAAATCCGATATCACACAAGCCATCTATGAACATTTTCAGTCAGTGAGGCGCTCTTGTCTACGCCTTCCTCAAAATTGCTTTTTTCTTCATGTCTCTCGACCTGAGTTGCAAAATCTTGATTTTTTAATTCGATATCATGGCTAGTTTCGTTACCTTCGATTTGCATGTTTAAACACCAAAATTCGATATCACACGAGCCATCTATGAACATTTTTAGTCAGTGAGGCGCTCTTGTCTACGCCTACCTCAAAATTGCTTTTTTCTTCATGTCTCTCGATATGAGTATCAAATTCTTTATTTTTTAATTCCATATCATGGCTAGATTCGTTACCTTCGATTCGCATGTTTAAACACCAAAATCCGATATCACACGAGGAATCTATGAACCTTTTCATCCATTGAGGCGCTCTTGTCGACGCCTTCCTTAAATTTCCTTTTTACTTTATGTCTCTCGACCTGAGTTTTTAAATCTTGATTTTTCAATTCCATATCATGGCTATATTCGTAACCTTCAATTCGCATGTTTAAACACCAAAACCCGATATCACACGAGCCATCTATGAACATTTTCAGTCAGTGAGGCGCACTTGTCTACGCCTTCCTCAAAATTGCTTTTTTCTTCACTTCTCTCGACCTGAGTTTCAAAATCTTGATATTTTAATTCCATATCATGGCTAGTTTCGTTACCTTCGATTCGCATGTTTAAAAACCTAAATCCGATATCACACGAGGATTCTATGAACATTTTCATTCATTGAGGCGCTCTTGTCTACGCCTTCCTCAAATTTGCTTTTCTCTTCATGTCTCTCGACTTGAGTTTCAAAATATTGATTTTTCAATTCCATATCATGGCGCTCTTGTCTACGCCTTCCTCAAAATGGCTTTTTCCTTCATGTCTCTCGACTTGAGTTTCAAAATCTTGATTTTTTAATTCCATATCATGGCTAGTTTCGTTACCTTCGATTCGCATGTTTAAACACCAAAATCCGATATCACACGAGGAATCTATTAACATTTTCATTCATTGTGGCGCTCTTGTCGACGGCTTCCTTAAATTTGATTTTTACTTCATGTCTCTGGACCTGAGTTTTTAAATCTTGATTTTTCAATTCCATATCATCGCTAGTTTCGTTACCTTCGATTCGCAGGTTTAAACACCAAAATCCGATATCACACAAGCCAACTAGGAACATTTTCAGTCAGTGAGGCGCTCTTGTCTACGCCTTCCTCAAAATTTCTTTTTTCTTTATGTCTCTTGACCAGAGTTTTTAAATCTTGATTTTTCAATTCCATATCATGGCTATATTCGTTACCTTCGATTCGCATGTTTAAACACCAAAATCTGATATCACACAAGCCATCTAGGAACATTTTAAGTCAGTGAGGCGCTCTTGTCTACGCCTTCCTCAAAATGGCTTTTTTCTTCATGTCTCTCGACTTGAGTTTCAAAATCTTGATTTTTTAATTCCATATCATGGCTAGTTTCGTTACCTTCGATTCGCATGTTTAAACACCAAAATCCGATATCACACGAGGAATCTATTAACATTTTCATTCATTGTGGCGCTCTTGTCGACGGCTTCCTTAAATTTGCTTTTTACTTCATGTCTCTGGACCTGAGTTTTTAAATCTTGATTTTTCAATTCCATATCATGGCTATATTCGTTACCTTCGATTCGCAGGTTTAAACACCAAAATCCGATATCAC
This sequence comes from Azolla caroliniana, assembly GCF_043228905.1. Lineage (NCBI taxonomy): Eukaryota > Viridiplantae > Streptophyta > Polypodiopsida > Salviniales > Salviniaceae > Azolla > Azolla caroliniana. Next base: position 98,653 of record NW_028230489.1, on the reverse strand, counting down.
ACAAGCCATCTATGAACATTTTCAGTCAGTGAGGCGCTCTTGTCTACGCCTCCCTCAAAATTGCTTTTTTCTTTATGTCTCTCGACCAGAGTTTTTAAATCTTGATTTTTCAATTCCATATCATGGCTATATTCGTTACCTTCGATTCGCATGTTTCAACACAAAAATCCGATATCACACGAGCCATCTATGAACATATTCAGTCAGTGAGGCGCTCTTGTCTACGCCTTCCTCAAAATTGCTTTTTTCTTCATGTCTCTCGATATGAGTATCAAAATCTTTATTTTTTAATTCCATATCATGGCTAGATTCGTTACCTTCGATTCGCATGTTTAAACACCAAAATCCGATATCACACGAGGAATCTATGAACATTTTCATTCATTGAGGCGCTCTTGTCTACGCCTTCCTCAAAATGGCTTTTTCCTTCATGTCTCTCGACTTGAGTTTCAAAATCTTGATTTTTTAATTCGATATCATGGCTAGTTTCGTTACCTTCGATTCGCATGTTTAAACACCAAAATCCGATATCACACGAGGAATCTATTAACATTTTCATTCATTGTGGCGCTCTTGTCGACGGCTTCCTTAAATTTGCTTTTTACTTCATGTCTCTGGACCTGAGTTTTTAAATCTTGATTTTTCAATTCCATATCATGGATATATTCGTTACCTTCGATTCGCATGTTTAAACACCAAAATCCGATATCACACAAGCCATCTAGGAACATTTTAAGTCAGTGAGGCGCTCTTGTCTATGCCTTCCTCAAAATTGCTTTTTTCTTCATGTCTCTCGACCTGAGTTTCAAAACCTTGATTTTTTAATTCCATATCATGGCTAGTTTCGTTACCTTCGATTTGCATGTTTAAACACCAAAATCCAATATCACACGAGCCATCTATGAACATTTTTAGTCAGTGAGGCGCTCTTGTCTACGCCTACCTCAAAATTGCTTTTTTCTTCATGTCTCTCGATATGAGTATCAAATTCTTTATTTTTTAATTCCATATCATGGCTAGATTCGTTACCTTCGATTCGCATGTTTAAACACCAAAATCCGATATCACACGAGCCATCTATGAACATTTTTAGTAAGTGAGGCGCTCTTGTCTACGCCTTCCTCAAATTTGCTTTTTCCTTCATGTCTCTCGACTTGAGTTTGAAAATCTTGATTTTTTAATTCCATATCATGGCTAGATTCGTTACCTTCGATTCGTATGTTTAAACACCAAAATCCGATATCACACGAGCAATCTATGAGCATTTTCATTCATTGTGGCGCTCTTGTCGACACCTTCCTTAAAATTGCTTTTTTCTTTATGTCTCTCGACCTGAGTTTTTAAATCTTGATTTTTCAATTCCATATCATGGCTATATTCGTTACCTTCGATTCGCATGTTTAAACACCAAAATCCGATATCACGAAAGCCATGTAGGAACATTTTCAGTCAGTTAGGCGCTCTTGTCTACGCCTTCCTCAAAATTGCTTTTTTCTTTATGTCTCTCGACCAGAGTTTTTAAATCTTGATTTTTCAATTCCATATCATGGCTATATTCGTTACCTTCGATTTTCATGTTTAAACACCAAAATCCGATATCACACGAGCCATCTATGAACATTTTCAGTCAGTGAGGCGGTCTTGTCTACGCCTTCCTCAAAATTGCTTTTTTCTTCATGTCTCTCGACTTGAGTTTCAAAATCTTGATTTTTCAATTCCATGTCGTGGCTATATTCGTTACCTTCGATTGCATGTTTAAACACCAAAATCCGATATCACACAAGCCATCTATGAACATTTTCAGTCAGTGAGGCGCTCTTGTCTACGCCTTCCTCAAAATTGCTTTTTTCTTCATGTCTCTCGACCTGAGTTGCAAAATCTTGATTTTTTAATTCGATATCATGGCTAGTTTCGTTACCTTCGATTCGCATGTTTAAACACCAAAATCCAATATCACACAAGCCATGTAGGAACATTTTCAGTCAGTTAGGCGCTCTTGTCTACGCCTTCCTCAAAATTGCTTTTTTCTTTATGTCTCTCGACCAGAGTTTTTAAATCTTGATTTTTCAATTCCATATCATGGCTATATTCGTTACCTTCGATTTGCTTTTTCCTTCATGTCTCTCGACTTGAGTTTGAAAATCTTGATTTTTTAATTCCATATCATGGCTATATTCGTTACCTTCGATTCGCATGTTTAAACACCAAAATCTGATATCACACAAGCCATCTAGGAACATTTTAAGTCAGTCAGGCGCTCTTGTCTACGCCTTCCTCAAAATGGCTTTTTCCTTCATGTCTCTCGACTTGAGTTTCAAAATCTTGATTTTTTAATTCCATATCATGGCTAGTTTCGTTACCTTCGATTCGCATGTTTAAACACCAAAATCCGATATCACACGAGGAATCTATTAACATTTTCATTCATTGTGGCGCTCTTGTCGACGGCTTCCTTAAATTTGCTTTTTACTTCATGTCTCTGGACCTGAGTTTTTAAATCTTGATTTTTCAATTCCATATCATGGCTATATTCGTTACCTTCGATTCGCATGTTTAAACACCAGAATCCGATATCACACAAGCCATCTAGGAACATTTTCAGTCAGTGAGGCGCTCTTGTCTACGCCTTCCTCGAAATTGTTGTTTTCGTCATGTATCTTGACTTGAGTTTCAAAATCTTGATTTTTTAATTCCATATCATGGCTAGATTCGTTACCTTCGATTCGCATGTTTAAACACCAAAATCCGATATCACACGAGCCATCTATGAACATTTTTAGTAAGTGAGGCGCTCTTGTCTACGCCTTCCTCAAATTTGCTTTTTCCTTCATGTCTCTCGACTTGAGTTTCAAAATCTTGATTTTTTAATTCCATATCATGGCTAGTTTCGTTACCTTCGATTCGCATGTTTAAACACCAAAATCCGATATTACACGAGGAATCTATTAACATTTTCATTCATTGTGGCGCTCTTGTCGACGGCTTCCTTAAATTTGCTTTTTACTTCATGTCTCTGGACCTGAGTTTTTAAATCTTCATTTTTCAATTCCATATCATGGCTAGTTTCGTTACCTTCGATTCGCATGTTTAAACACCAAAATCCGATATCACACAAGCCATCTATGAACATTTTCAGTCAGTGAGGCGCTCTTGTCTACGCCTTCCTCAAAATTGCTTTTTTCTTTATGTCTCTCGACCTGAGTTTTTAAATCTTTATTTTTCAATTCCATATCATGGCTTTATTCGTTACCTTCGATTCGCATGTTTAAACACCAAAATCCGATATCACACAAGCCATCTATGAACATTTTCAGTCAGTGAGGCGCTCTTGTCTACGCCTTCCTCAAAATTGCTTTTTTCTTCATGTCTCTCGACCTGAGTTGCAAAATCTTGATTTTTTAATTCGATATCATGGCTAGTTTCGTTACCTTCGATTTGCATGTTTAAACACCAAAATTCGATATCACACGAGCCATCTATGAACATTTTTAGTCAGTGAGGCGCTCTTGTCTACGCCTACCTCAAAATTGCTTTTTTCTTCATGTCTCTCGATATGAGTATCAAATTCTTTATTTTTTAATTCCATATCATGGCTAGATTCGTTACCTTCGATTCGCATGTTTAAACACCAAAATCCGATATCACACGAGGAATCTATGAACCTTTTCATCCATTGAGGCGCTCTTGTCGACGCCTTCCTTAAATTTCCTTTTTACTTTATGTCTCTCGACCTGAGTTTTTAAATCTTGATTTTTCAATTCCATATCATGGCTATATTCGTTACCTTCAATTCGCATGTTTAAACACCAAAACCCGATATCACACGAGCCATCTATGAACATTTTCAGTCAGTGAGGCGCACTTGTCTACGCCTTCCTCAAAATTGCTTTTTTCTTCACTTCTCTCGACCTGAGTTTCAAAATCTTGATATTTTAATTCCATATCATGGCTAGTTTCGTTACCTTCGATTCGCATGTTTAAAAACCTAAATCCGATATCACACGAGGATTCTATGAACATTTTCATTCATTGAGGCGCTCTTGTCTACGCCTTCCTCAAATTTGCTTTTCTCTTCATGTCTCTCGACTTGAGTTTCAAAATATTGATTTTTCAATTCCATATCATGGCGCTCTTGTCTACGCCTTCCTCAAAATGGCTTTTTCCTTCATGTCTCTCGACTTGAGTTTCAAAATCTTGATTTTTTAATTCCATATCATGGCTAGTTTCGTTACCTTCGATTCGCATGTTTAAACACCAAAATCCGATATCACACGAGGAATCTATTAACATTTTCATCCATTGAGGCGCTCTTGTCTACGCCTTCCTTAAATTTGCTTTTCACTTCATGTCTCTCGACCAGAGTTTTTAAATCTTGATTTTTCAATTCCATATCATGGCTATATTCGTTACCTTCGATTCGCATGTTTAAACACCAAAATCCGATATCACACAAGCCATCTAGGAACATTTTAAGTCAGTGAGGCGCTCTTGTCTATGCCTTCCTCAAAATTGCTTTTTTCTTCATGTCTCTCGACCTGAGTTGCAAAATCTTGATTTTTTAATTCGATATCATGGCTAGTTTCGTTACCTTCGATTTGCATGTTTAAACACCAAAATCCAATATCACACGAGCCATCTATGAACATTTTTAGTTAGTGAGGCGCTCTTGTCTACGCCTACCTCAAAATTGCTTTTTTCTTCATGTCTCTCGATATGAGTATCAAATTCTTTATTTTTTAATTCCATATCATGGCTAGATTCGTTACCTTCGATTCGCATGTTTAAACACCAAAATCCGATATCACACGAGCAATCTATGAGCATTTTCATTCATTGTGGCGCTCTTGTCGACACCTTCCTTAAAATTGCTTTTTTCTTTATGTCTCTCGACCTGAGTTTTTAAATCTTGATTTTTCAATTCCATATCATGGCTATATTCGTTACCTTCGATTCGCATGTTTAAACACCAAAATCCGATATCACACAAGCCATGTAGGAACATTTTCAGTCAGTCAGGCGCTCTTGTCTACGCCTTCCTCAAAATTGCTTTTTTCTTTATGTCTCTCGACCAGAGTTTTTAAATCTTGATTTTTCAATTCCATATCATGGCTATATTCGTTACCTTCGATTTTCATGTTTAAACACCAAAATCCGATATCACACGAGCCATCTATGAACATTTTCAGTCAGTGAGGCGGTCTTGTCTACGCCTTCCTCAAAATTGCTTTTTTCTTCATGTCTCTCGACTTGAGTTTCAAAATCTTGATTTTTCAATTCCATGTCGTGGCTATATTCGTTACCTTCGATTGCATGTTTAAACACCAAAATCCAATATCACACAAGCCATCTATGAACATTTTCAGTCAGTGAGGCGCTCTTGTCTACGCCTTCCTCAAAATTGCTTTTTTCTTCATGTCTCTCGACCTGAGTTGCAAAATCTTGATTTTTTAATTCGATATCATGGCTAGTTTCGTTACCTTCGATTCGCATGTTTAAACACCAAAATCCGATATCACACAAGCCATGTAGGAACATTTTCAGTCAGTTAGGCGCTCTTGTCTACGCCTTCCTCAAAATTGCTTTTGTTCTTTATGTCTCTCGACCAGAGTTTTTAAATCTTGATTTTTCAATTCCATATCATGGCTATATTCGTTACCTTCGATTTGCTTTTTCCTTCATGTCTCTCGACTTGAGTTTGAAAATCTTGATTTTTTAATTCCATATCATGGCTAGATTCGTTACCTTCGATTCGCATGTTTAAACACCAAAATCCGATATCACACGAGCAATCTATGAGCATTTTCATTTATTGTGGCGCTCTTGTCGACACCTTCCTTAAATTTGCTTTTTACTTTATGTCTCTCGACCTGAGTTTTTAAATCTTGATTTTTTCAATTCCATATCATGGCTATATTCGTTACCTTTGATTGGCATGTTTAAACACCAAAATCCGATATCACACGAGGAATCTATGAACATTTTCATTCATTGTGGCGCTCTTGTCGACGCCTTCCTCAAAATTGCTTTTTTCTTCATGTCTCTCGACCTGAGTTTCAAAATCTTTATTTTTTAATTCCATATCATGGCTATATTCGTTACCTTCGATTCGCATGTTTAAACACCAAAATACGATATCACACGAGGAATCTATGAACATTTTCATCCATTGAGGCGCTCTTGTCTATGCCTTCCTTAAATTTTCTTTGCACTTCATGTCTCTCGACCATAGTTTTTAAATCTTGATTTTTCAATTCCATATCATGGCTATATTCGTTACCTTCGATTCGCATGTTTAAACACCAAAATCCGATATCACACGAGCAATCTATGAGCGTTTTCATTCATTGTGGCGCTCTTGTCGACACCTTCCTTAAATTTGCTTTTCACTTTATGTCTCTGGGCCTGAGTTTTTAAATCGTGATTTTTCAATTCCATATCATGGCTATATTCGTTACCTTCGATTCGCATGTTTAAACACCAAAATCCGATATCACACGAGGAATCTATGAACATTTTCATTCATTGAGGCGCTCTTGTCTACGCCTTCCTCAAAATTGCTTTTTTCTTCATGTCTCTCGACTTGAGTTTTTAAATCTTGATTTTTCAATTCCATATCATGGCTATATTCGTTACCTTCGATTCACAGGTTTAAACACCAAAATCCGATATCACACAAGCCATCTAGGAACATTTTCAGTCAGTGAGGCGCTCTTGTCTACGCCTTCCTCAAAATTGCTTTTTTCTTTATGTCTCTCGACCAGAGTTTTTAAATCTTGATTTTTCAATTCCATATCATGGCTATATTCGTTACCTTCGATTCGCAGGTTTAAACACCAAAATCCGATATCACAGAAGCCATCTAGGAACATTTTCAGTCAGTGAGGCGCTCTTGTCTACGCCTTCCTCAAAATTGCTTTTTTCTTTATGTCTCTCGACCAGAGTTTTTAAATCTTGATTTTTCAATTCCATATCATGGCTATATTCGTTACCTTCGATTCGCAGGTTTAAACACCAAAATCCGATATCATACAAGCCATTTAGGAACATTTTCAGTCAGTGAGGCGCTCTTGTCTACGCCTTCCTCAAAATTGCTTTTTTCTTTATGTCTCTCGACCTGAGTTTTTAAATCTTGATTTTTCAATTCCATATCATGGCTATATTCGTTACCTTCGATTCGCATGTTTAAACACCAAAATCGGATATCACACAAGCCATGTAGGAACATTTTCAGTCAGTTAGGCGCTCTTGTCTACGCCTTCCTCAAAATTGCTTTTTTCTTTATGTGTCTCGACCAGAGTTTTTAAATCTTGATTTTTCAATTCCATATCATGGCTATATTCGTTACCTTCGATTTTCATGTTTAAACACCAAAATCCGATATCACACGAGCCATCTATGAACATTTTCAGTCAGTGAGGCGGTCTTGTCTACGCCTTCCTCAAAATTGCTTTTTTCTTCATGTCTCTCGACTTGAGTTTCAAAATCTTGATTTTTCAATTCCATGTCGTGGCTATATTCGTTACCTTCGATTCGCATGTTTAAACACCAAAATCCGATATCACACAAGCCATCTATGAACATTTTCAGTCAGTGAGGCGCTCTTGTCTACGCCTTCCTCAAAATTGCTTTTTTCTTCATGTCTCTCGACCTGAGTTGCAAAATCTTGATTTTTTAATTCAATATCATGGCTAGTTTCGTTACCTTCGATTTGCATGTTTAAACACCAAAATTCGATATCACACGAGCCATCTATGCACATTTTCAGTCAGTGAGGCGCTCTTGTCTACGCCTTCCTCAAAATTGCTTTTTTCTTCATGTCTCTCGACCTGAGTTGCAAAATCTTGATTTTTTAATTCGATATCATGGCTAGTTTCGTTACCTTCGATTTGCATGTTTAAACACCAAAATTCGATATCACACGAGCCATCTATGAACATTTTTAGTCAGTGAGGCGCTCTTGTCTACGCCTACCTCAAAATTGCTTTTTTCTTCATGTCTCTCGATATGAGTATCAAAATGTTTATTTTTTAATTCCATATCATTGCTATATTCGTTACCTTCGATTCACATGTTTAAACACCAAAATCCGATATCACACGAGCCATCTATGAACATTTTTACTCAGTGAGGCGCTCTTGTCTACGCCTTCCTCAAAATTCTTGTTTTCGTCATGTATCTTGGCTTGAGTTTCAAAATCTTGATTTTTCAATTCCATATCATGGCTATATTCGTTACCTTCGATTCGCAGGTTTAAACACCAAAATCCGATATCACACAAGCCATCTAGGAACATTTTCATTCATTGAGGCGCTCTTGTCTACGCCTTCCTCAAAATTGCTTTTTTTTTCATGTCTCTCGACTTGAGTTTTTAAATCTTGATTTTTCAATTCCATATCATGGCTATATTCGTTACCTTCGATTCGCAGGTTTAAACACCAAAATCCGATATCACAGAAGCCATCTAGGAACATTTTCAGTCAGTGAGGCGCTCTTGTCTACGCCTTCCTCAAAATTGCTTTTTTCTTTATGTCTCTCGACCAGAGTTTTTAAATCTTGATTTTTCAATTCCATATCATGGCTATATTCGTTACCTTCGATTCGCAGGTTTAAACACCAAAATCCGATATCACACAAGCCATCTAGGAACATTTTCAGTCAGTGAGGCGCTCTTGTCTACGCCTTCCTCAAAATTGCTTTTTTCTTTATGTCTCTCGACCAGAGTTTTTAAATGTTGATTTTTCAATTCCATATCATGGCTATATTCGTTACCTTCGATTCGCAGGTTTAAACACCAAAATCCGATATCATACAAGCCATCTATGAACATTTTCAGTCAGTGAGGCGCTCTTGTCTACGGCTTCCTCAAAATTGCTTTTTTCTTTATGTCTCTCGACCTGAGTTTTTAAATCTTGATTTTTCAATTCCATATCATGGCTATATTCGTTACCTTCGATTCGCATGTTTAAACACCAAAATCGGATATCACACAAGCCATGTAGGAACATTTTCAGTCAGTTAGGCGCTCTTGTCTACGCCTTCCTCAAAATTGCGTTTTTCTTTATGTCTCTCGACCAGAGTTTTTAAATCTTGATTTTTCAATTCCATATCATGGCTATATTCGTTACCTTCGATTTTCATGTTTAAACACCAAAATCCGATATCACACGAGCCATCTATGAACATTTTCAGTCAGTGAGGCGGTCTTGTCTACGCCTTCCTCAAAATTGCTTTTTTCTTCATGTCTCTCGACCTGAGTTGCAAAATCTTGATTTTTTAATTCAATATCATGGCTAGTTTCGTTACCTTCGATTTGCATGTTTAAACACCAAAATTCGATATCACACGAGCCATCTATGAACATTTTTAGTCAGTGAGGCGCTCTTGTCTACGCCTACCTCAAAATTGCTTTTTTCTTCATGTCTCTCGATATGAGTATCAAAATGTTTATTTTTTAATTCCATATCATTGCTATATTCGTTACCTTCGTTTCACATGTTTAAACACCAAAATCCGATATCACACGAGCCATCTATGAACATTTTTACTCAGTGAGGCGCTCTTGTCTACGCCTTCCTCAAAATTCTTGTTTTCGTCATGTATCTTGGCTTGAGTTTCAAAATCTTGATTTTTTAATTCCATATCATGGCTAGATTCGATACCTTGGATTCGCATGTTTAAACACCAAAATCCGATATCACACGAGGAATCTATGAACATATTCAGTCAGTGAGGCGCTTTTGTCTACGCCTTCCTCAAAATTGCTGTTTTCGTCATGTATCTTGACTTGAGTTTCAAAATCTTGATTTTTTAATTCCATATCATGGCTAGATTCGTTACCTTCGATTCGCATGTTTAAACACCAAAATCCGATATCACACGAGGAATCTATGAACCTTTTCATCCATTGAGGCGCTCTTGTCGACGCCTTCCTTAAATTTCCTTTTTACTTTATGTCTCTCGACCTGAGTTTTTAAATCTTGATTTTTCAATTCCATATCATGACTATATTCGTTACCTTCAATTCGCATGTTTAAACACCAAAACCCGATATCACACGAGCCATCTATGAACATTTTTAGTCAGTGAGGCGCTCTTGTCGACGGCTTCCTTAAATTTGCTTTTTACTTCATGTCTCTGGACCTGAGTTTTTAAATCTTGATTTTTCAATTCCATATCATGGCTATATTCGTTACCTTCGATTCGCAGGTTTAAACACCAAAATCCGATATCACACAAGCCATCTAGGAACATTTTCAGTCAGTGAGGCGCTCTTGTCTACGCCTTCCTCAAAATTGCTTTTTTCTTTATGTCTCTCGACCTGAGTTTTTAAATCTTTATTTTTCAATTCTATATCATGGCTATATTCGTTACCTTCGATTCGCATGTTTAAACACCAAAATCCGATATCACACAAGCCATCTAGGAATATTTTCAGTCAGTGAGGCGCTCTTGTCTACGCCTTCCTCAAAATTGCTTTTTTCTTCATGTCTCTCGACCTGAGTTGCAAAATCTTGATTTTTTAATTCGATATCATGGCTAGTTTCGTTACCTTCGATTTGCATGTTTAAACACCAAAATCCGATATGAAACGAGCCATCTATGAACATTTTTAGTCAGTGAGGCGCTCTTGTCTACGCCTACCTCAAAATTGCTTTTTTTTTCATGTCTCTCGATATGAGTATCAAATTCTTTATTTTTTAATTCCATATCATGGCTAGATTCGTTACCTTCGATTCGCATGTTTAAACACCAAAATCCGATATCACACGAGCCATCTATGAACATTTTTAGTAAGTGAGGCGCTCTTGTCTACGCCTTCCTCAAATTTGCTTTTTCCTTCATGTCTCTCGACTTGAGTTTGAAAATCTTGATTTTTTAATTCCATATCATGGCTAGATTCGTTACCTTCGATTCGCATGTTTAAACACCAAAATCCGATATCACACGAGCAATCTATGAGCATTTTCATTCATTGTGGCGCTCTTGTCGACGCCTTCCTCAAAATTGCTTTTTTCTTCATGTCTCTCGACCTGAGTTTCAAAATCTTTATTTTTTAATTCCATATCATGGCTATATTCGTTACCTTCGATTCGCATGTTTAAACACCAAAATCCGATATCACACGAGGAATCTATGAACATTTTCATCCATTGAGGCGCTCTTGTCTACGCCTTCCTTAAATTTGCTTTTCACTTCATGTCTCTCGACCAGAGTTTTTAAATCTTGATTTTTCAATTCCATATCATGGCTATATTCGTTACCTTCGATTCGCATGTTTAAACACCAAAATCCGATATCACACGAGCAATCTATGAGCATTTTCATTCATTGTGGCGCTCTTGTCGACACCTTCCTTAAATTTGCTTTTTACTTTATGTCTCTCGACCTGAGTTTTTAAATCTTGATTTTTTTAATTCTATATCATGGCTATATTCGTTACCTTCGATTCGCATGTTTAAACACCAAAATCCGATATCACACGAGGAATCTATGAACATTTTCATCCATTGAGGCGCTCTTGTCTATGCCTTCCTTAAATTTGCTTTTCACTTCATGTCTCTCGACCAAAGTTCTTAAATCTTGATTTTTCAATTCCATATCATGGCTATATTCGTTACCTTCGATTCGCATGTTTAAACACCAAAATCCGATATCACACAAGCCATCTATGAACATTTTCATTCAGTGAGGCGCTCTTGTCTACGCCTTCCTCAAATTTGCTTTTCTCTTTATGTCTCTGGACCTGAGTTTTTAAATCTTGATTTTTCAATTCCATATCATGGCTTTATTCGTTACCTTCGATTCGCATGTTTAAACACCAAAATCCGATATCACACAAGCCATGTAGGAACATTTTCAGTCAGTTAGGCGCTCTTGTCTACGCCTTCCTCAAAATTGCTTTTTTCTTTATGTCTCTCGACCAGAGTTTTTAAATCTTGATTTTTCAATTCCATATCATGGCTATATTCGTTACCTTCGATTTTCATGTTTAAACACCAAAATCCGATATCACACGAGCCATCTATGAACATTTTCAGTCAGTGAGGCGGTCTTGTCTACGCCTTCCTCAAAATTGCTTTTTTCTTCATGTCTCTCGACTTGAGTTTCAAAATCTTGATTTTTCAATTCCATGTCGTGGCTATATTCGTTACCTTCGATTCGCATGTTTATACACCAAAATCCGATATCACACAAGCCATCTATGAACATTTTAAGTCAGTGAGGCGCTCTTGTCTACGCCTTCCTCAAAATTGCTTTTTTCTTCATGTCTCTCGACCTGAGTTGCAAAATCTTGATTTTTTAATTCAATATCATGGCTAGTTTCGTTACCTTCGATCTGCATGTTTAAACACCAAAATTGGATATCACACGAGCCATCTATGCACATTTTCAGTCAGTGAGGCGCTCTTGTCTACGCCTTCCTCAAAATTGCTTTTTTCTTCATGTCTCTCGACCTGAGTTGCAAAATCTTGATTTTTTAATTCGATATCATGGCTAGTTTCGTTACCTTCGATTTGCATGTTTAAACACCAAAATTCGATATCACACGAGCTATCTATGAACATTTTTAGTCAGTGAGGCGCTCTTGTCTACGCCTACCTCAAAATTGCTTTTTTCTTCATGTCTCTCGATATGAGTATCAAAATGTTTATTTTTTAATTCCATATCATTGCTATATTCGTTACCTTCGATTCACATGTTTAAACACCAAAATCCGATATCACACGAGCCATCTATGAACATTTTTACTCAGTGAGGCGCTCTTGTCTACGCCTTCCTCAAAATTCTTGTTTTCGTCATGTATCTTGGCTTGAGTTTCAAAATCTTGATTTTTTAATTCCATATCATGGCTAGATTCGATACCTTGGATTCGCATGTTTAAACACCAAAATCCGATATCACACGAGGAATCTATGAACATATTCAGTCAGTGAGGCGCTTTTGTCTACGCCTTCCTCAAAATTGCTGTTTTCGTCATGTATCTTGACTTGAGTTTCAAAATCTTGATTTTTTAATTCCATATCATGGCTAGATTCGTTACCTTCGATTCGCATGTTTAAACACCAAAATCCGATATCACACGAGGAATCTATGAACCTTTTCATCCATTGAGGCGCTCTTGTCGACGCCTTCCTTAAATTTCCTTTTTACTTTATGTCTCTCGACCTGAGTTTTTAAATCTTGATTTTTCAATTCCATATCATGACTATATTCGTTACCTTCAATTCGCATGTTTAAACACCAAAACCCGATATCACACGAGCCATCTATGAACATTTTTAGTCAGTGAGGCGCTCTTGTCGACGGCTTCCTTAAATTTGCTTTTTACTTCATGTCTCTGGACCTGAGTTTTTAAATCTTGATTTTTCAATTCCATATCATGGCTATATTCGTTACCTTCGATTCGCAGGTTTAAACACCAAAATCCGATATCACACAAGCCATCTAGGAACATTTTCATTCATTGTGGCGCTCTTGTCGACGGCTTCCTTAAATTTGCTTTTTACTTCATGTCTCTGGACCTGAGTTTTTAAATCTTGATTTTTCAATTCCATATCATGGCTATATTCGTTACCTTCGATTCGCAGGTTTAAACACCAAAATCCGATATCACACAAGCCATCTAGGAACATTTTCAGTCAGTGAGGCGCTCTTGTCTACGCCTTCCTCAAAATTGCTTTTTTCTTTATGTCTCTCGACCAGAGTTTTTAAATCTTGATTTTTCAATTCCATATCATGGCTATATTCGTTACCTTCGATTCGCATGTTTCAACACCAAAATCCGATATCACACGAGCCATCTATGAACATATTCAGTCATTGAGGCGCTCTTGTCTACGCCTTCCTCAAAATGGCTTTTTCCTTCATGTCTCTCGACTTGAGTTTCAAAATCTTGATTTTTTAATTCCATATCATGGCTAGTTTCGTTACCTTCGATTCGCATGTTTAAACACCAAAATCCGATATCACACGAGGAATCTATGAACATTTTCATTCATTGAGGCGCTCTTGTCTACGCCTTCCTCAAAATGGCTTTTTCCTTCATGTCTCTCGACTTGAGTTTCAAAATCTTGATTTTTTAATTCCATATCATGGCTAGTTTCGTTACCTTCGATTCGCATGTTTAAACACCAAAATCCGATATCACACGAGGAATCTATTAACATTTTCATTCATTGTGGCGCTCTTGTCGACGGCTTCCTTAAATTTGCTTTTTACTTCATGTCTCTGGACCTGAGATTTTAAATCTTGATTTTTCAATTCCATATCATGGCTATATTCGTTACCTTCGATTCGCATGTTTAAACACCAAAATCCGATATCACACAAGCCATCTAGGAACATTTTCAGTCAGTGAGGCGCTCTTGTCTACGCCTTCCTTAAATTTGCTTTTCACTTCATGTCTCTCGACCAGAGTTTTTAAATCTTGATTTTTCAATTCCATATCATGGCTGTATTCGTTACCTTCGATTCGCATGTTTAAACACCAAAATCCGATATCACACGAGCCATCTATGAACATTTTTAGTCAGTGAGGCGCTCTTGTCTACGCCTTCCTCAAATTTGCTTTTTCCTTCATGTCTCTCGACTTGAGTTTGAAAATCTTGATTTTTTAATTCCATATCATGGCTAGTTTCGTTACCTTCGATTTGCATGTTTAAACACCAAAATCCGATATCACACGAGCCATCTATGAACATTTTTAGTAAGTGAGGCGCTCTTGTCTACGCCTTCCTCAAATTTGCTTTTTCCTTCATGTCTCTCGACTTGAGTTTGAAAATCTTGATTTTTTAATTCCATATCATGGCTAGATTCGTTACCTTCGATTCGCATGTTTAAACACCAAAATCCGATATCACACGAGCAATCTATGAGCATTTTCATTCATTGTGGCGCTCTTGTCGACACCTTCCTTAAATTTGCTTTTTACTTTATGTCTCTCGACCTGAGTTTTTAAATCTTGATTTTTTCAATTCCATATCATGGCTATATTCGTTACCTTCGATTCGCATGTTTAAACACCAAAATCCGATATCACACGAGCAATCTATGAGCGTTTTCATTCATTGTGGCACTCTTGTCGACACCTTCCTTAAATTTGCTTTTCACTTTATGTCTCTGGGCCTGAGTTTTTAAATCGTGATTTTTCAATTCCATATCATGGCTATATTCGTTACCTTCGATTCGCATGTTTAAACACCAAAATCCGATATCACACGAGGAATCTATGAACATTTTCATTCATTGATGCGCTCTTGTCTACGCCTTCCTCAAAATTGCTTTTTTCTTCATGTCTCTCGACTTGAGTTTTTAAATCTTGATTTTTCAATTCCATATCATGGCTATATTCGTTACCTTCGATTCGCAGGTTTAAACACCAAAATCCGATATCACACAAGCCATCTAGGAACATTTTCAGTCAGTGAGGCGCTCTTGTCTACGCCTTCCTCAAAATTGCTTTTTTCTTTATGTCTCTCGACCAGAGTTTTTAAATCTTGATTTTTCAATTCCATATCATGGCTATATTCGTTACCTTCGATTCGCAGGTTTAAACACCAAAATCCGATATCACACAAGCCATCTAGGAACATTTTCATTCATTGAGGCGCTCTTGTCTACGCCTTCCTCAAAATTGCTTTTTTTTTCATGTCTCTCGACTTGAGTTTTTAAATCTTGATTTTTCAATTCCATATCATGGCTATATTCGTTACCTTCGATTCGCAGGTTTAAACACCAAAATCCGATATCACAGAAGCCATCTAGGAACATTTTCAGTCAGTGAGGCGCTCTTGTCTACGCCTTCCTCAAAATTGCTTTTTTCTTTATGTCTCTCGACCAGAGTTTTTAAATCTTGATTTTTGAATTCCATATCATGGCTAGTTTCGTTACCTTCGATTCGCATGTTTAAACACCAACATCCGATATCACACGAGGAATCTATTAACATTTTCATTCATTGTGGCGCTCTTGTCGACGGCTTCCTTAAATTTGCTTTTTACTTCATGTCTGTGGACCTGAGTTTTTAAATCTTCATTTTCCAATTCCATATCATGGCTAGTTTCGTTACCTTCGATTCGCATGTTTAAACACCAAAATCCGATATCATACAAGCCATCTATGAACATTTTCAGTCAGTGAGGCGCTCTTGTCTACGCCTTCCTCAAAATTGCTTTTTTCTTTATGTCTCTCGACCAGAGTTTTTAAATCTTGATTTTTCAATTCCATATCATGGCTATATTCGTTACCTTCGATTCGCAGGTTTAAACACCAAAATCCGATATCACACAAGCCATCTAGGAACATTTTCAGTCAGTGAGGCGCTCTTGTCTACGCCTTCCTCAAAATTGCTTTTTTCTTTATGTCTCTCGACCAGAGTTTTTAAATGTTGATTTTTCAATTCCATATCATGGCTATATTCGCTACCTTCGATTCGCATGTTTAAAAACCAAAATCCGATATCACACGAGGAATCTATGAACATTTTCATTCATTTAGGCGCTCTTGTCTACGCCTTCCTTAAATTTGCTTTTTACTTTATGTCTCTCAACCTGAGTTTTTAAATCTTGATATTTCAATTCCATATCATGGCTATATTCGTTACCTTCGATTCGCATGTTTAAACACCAAAATCCGATATCACACGAGCCATCTATGAGCATATTCAGTCAGTGAGGCGCTCTTGTCTACGCCTTCCTCAAAATTGCTTTTTTCTTCATGTCTCTCGACCTGAGTTGCAAAATCTTGATTTTTTAATTCGATATCATGGCTAGTTTCGTTACCTTCGATTTGCATGTTTAAACACCAAAATTCGATATCACACGAGCCATCTATGAACATTTTTAGTCAGTGAGGCGCTCTTGTCTACGCCTACCTCAAAATTGCTTTTTTCTTCATGTCTCTCGATATGAGTATCAAAATGTTTATTTTTTAATTCCATATCATTGCTATATTCGTTACCTTCGATTCACATGTTTAAACACCAAAATCCGATATCACACGAGCCATCTATGAACATTTTTACTCAGTGAGGCGCTCTTGTCTACGCCTTCCTCAAAATTCTTGTTTTCGTCATGTATCTTGGCTTGAGTTTCAAAATCTTGATTTTTCAATTCCATATCATGGCTATATTCGTTACCTTCGATTCGCAGGTTTAAACACCAAAATCCGATATCACACAAGCCATCTAGGAACATTTTCATTCATTGAGGCGCTCTTGTCTACGCCTTCCTCAAAATTGCTTTTTTTTTCATGTCTCTCGACTTGAGTTTTTAAATCTTGATTTTTCAATTCCATATCATGGCTATATTCGTTACCTTCGATTCGCAGGTTTAAACACCAAAATCCGATATCACAGAAGCCATCTAGGAACATTTTCAGTCAGTGAGGCGCTCTTGTCTACGCCTTCCTCAAAATTGCTTTTTTCTTTATGTCTCTCGACCAGAGTTTTTAAATCTTGATTTTTCAATTCCATATCATGGCTATATTCGTTACCTTCGATTCGCAGGTTTAAACACCAAAATCCGATATCACACAAGCCATCTAGGAACATTTTCAGTCAGTGAGGCGCTCTTGTCTACGCCTTCCTCAAAATTGCTTTTTTCTTTATGTCTCTCGACCAGAGTTTTTAAATGTTGATTTTTCAATTCCATATCATGGCTATATTCGTTACCTTCGATTCGCAGGTTTAAACACCAAAATCCGATATCATACAAGCCATCTATGAACATTTTCAGTCAGTGAGGCGCTCTTGTCTACGGCTTCCTCAAAATTGCTTTTTTCTTTATGTCTCTCGACCTGAGTTTTTAAATCTTGATTTTTCAATTCCATATCATGGCTATATTCGTTACCTTCGATTCGCATGTTTAAACACCAAAATCGGATATCACACAAGCCATGTAGGAACATTTTCAGTCAGTTAGGCGCTCTTGTCTACGCCTTCCTCAAAATTGCGTTTTTCTTTATGTCTCTCGACCAGAGTTTTTAAATCTTGATTTTTCAATTCCATATCATGGCTATATTCGTTACCTTCGATTTTCATGTTTAAACACCAAAATCCGATATCACACGAGCCATCTATGAACATTTTCAGTCAGTGAGGCGGTCTTGTCTACGCCTTCCTCAAAATTGCTTTTTTCTTCATGTCTCTCGACCTGAGTTGCAAAATCTTGATTTTTTAATTCAATATCATGGCTAGTTTCGTTACCTTCGATTTGCATGTTTAAACACCAAAATTCGATATCACACGAGCCATCTATGAACATTTTTAGTCAGTGAGGCGCTCTTGTCTACGCCTACCTCAAAATTGCTTTTTTCTTCATGTCTCTCGATATGAGTATCAAAATGTTTATTTTTTAATTCCATATCATTGCTATATTCGTTACCTTCGATTCACATGTTTAAACACCAAAATCCGATATCACACGAGCCATCTATGAACATTTTTACTCAGTGAGGCGCTCTTGTCTACGCCTTCCTCAAAATTCTTGTTTTCGTCATGTATCTTGGCTTGAGTTTCAAAATCTTGATTTTTTAATTCCATATCATGGCTAGATTCGATACCTTGGATTCGCATGTTTAAACACCAAAATCCGATATCACACGAGGAATCTATGAACATATTCAGTCAGTGAGGCGCTTTTGTCTACGCCTTCCTCAAAATTGCTGTTTTCGTCATGTATCTTGACTTGAGTTTCAAAATCTTGATTTTTTAATTCCATATCATGGCTAGATTCGTTACCTTCGATTCGCATGTTTAAACACCAAAATCCGATATCACACGAGGAATCTATGAACCTTTTCATCCATTGAGGCGCTCTTGTCGACGCCTTCCTTAAATTTCCTTTTTACTTTATGTCTCTCGACCTGAGTTTTTAAATCTTGATTTTTCAATTCCATATCATGACTATATTCGTTACCTTCAATTCGCATGTTTAAACACCAAAACCCGATATCACACGAGCCATCTATGAACATTTTTAGTCAGTGAGGCGCTCTTGTCGACGGCTTCCTTAAATTTGCTTTTTACTTCATGTCTCTGGACCTGAGTTTTTAAATCTTGATTTTTCAATTCCATATCATGGCTATATTCGTTACCTTCGATTCGCAGGTTTAAACACCAAAATCCGATATCACACAAGCCATCTAGGAACATTTTCAGTCAGTGAGGCGCTCTTGTCTACGCCTTCCTCAAAATTGCTTTTTTCTTTATGTCTCTCGACCTGAGTTTTTAAATCTTTATTTTTCAATTCTATATCATGGCTATATTCGTTCCCTTGATTCGCATGTTTAAACACCAAAATCCGATATCACACAAGCCATCTAGGAATATTTTCAGTCAGTGAGGCGCTCTTGTCTACGCCTTCCTCAAAATTGCTTTTTTCTTCATGTCTCTCGACCTGAGTTGCAAAATCTTGATTTTTTAATTCGATATCATGGCTAGTTTCGTTACCTTCGATTTGCATGTTTAAACACCAAAATCCGATATGAAACGAGCCATCTATGAACATTTTTAGTCAGTGAGGCGCTCTTGTCTACGCCTACCTCAAAATTGCTTTTTTTTTCATGTCTCTCGATATGAGTATCAAATTCTTTATTTTTTAATTCCATATCATGGCTAGATTCGTTACCTTCGATTCGCATGTTTAAACACCAAAATCCGATATCACACGAGCCATCTATGAACATTTTTAGTAAGTGAGGCGCTCTTGTCTACGCCTTCCTCAAATTTGCTTTTTCCTTCATGTCTCTCGACTTGAGTTTGAAAATCTTGATTTTTTAATTCCATATCATGGCTAGATTCGTTACCTTCGATTCGCATGTTTAAACACCAAAATCCGATATCACACGAGCAATCTATGAGCATTTTCATTCATTGTGGCGCTCTTGTCGACGCCTTCCTCAAAATTGCTTTTTTCTTCATGTCTCTCGACCTGAGTTTCAAAATCTTTATTTTTTAATTCCATATCATGGCTATATTCGTTACCTTCGATTCGCATGTTTAAACACCAAAATCCGATATCACACGAGGAATCTATGAACATTTTCATCCATTGAGGCGCTCTTGTCTACGCCTTCCTTAAATTTGCTTTTCACTTCATGTCTCTCGACCAGAGTTTTTAAATCTTGATTTTTCAATTCCATATCATGGCTATATTCGTTACCTTCGATTCGCATGTTTAAACACCAAAATCCGATATCACACGAGCAATCTATGAGCATTTTCATTCATTGTGGCGCTCTTGTCGACACCTTCCTTAAATTTGCTTTTTACTTTATGTCTCTCGACCTGAGTTTTTAAATCTTGATTTTTTTAATTCTATATCATGGCTATATTCGTTACCTTCGATTCGCATGTTTAAACACCAAAATCCGATATCACACGAGGAATCTATGAACATTTTCATCCATTGAGGCGCTCTTGTCTATGCCTTCCTTAAATTTGCTTTTCACTTCATGTCTCTCGACCAAAGTTCTTAAATCTTGATTTTTCAATTCCATATCATGGCTATATTCGTTACCTTCGATTCGCATGTTTAAACACCAAAATCCGATATCACACAAGCCATCTATGAACATTTTCATTCAGTGAGGCGCTCTTGTCTACGCCTTCCTCAAATTTGCTTTTCTCTTTATGTCTCTGGACCTGAGTTTTTAAATCTTGATTTTTCAATTCCATATCATGGCTTTATTCGTTACCTTCGATTCGCATGTTTAAACACCAAAATCCGATATCACACAAGCCATGTAGGAACATTTTCAGTCAGTTAGGCGCTCTTGTCTACGCCTTCCTCAAAATTGCTTTTTTCTTTATGTCTCTCGACCAGAGTTTTTAAATCTTGATTTTTCAATTCCATATCATGGCTATATTCGTTACCTTCGATTTTCATGTTTAAACACCAAAATCCGATATCACACGAGCCATCTATGAACATTTTCAGTCAGTGAGGCGCTCTTGTCTACGCCTTCCTCAAAATTGCTTTTTTCTTCATGTCTCTCGACTTGAGTTTCAAAATCTTGATTTTTCAATTCCATGTCGTGGCTATATTCGTTACCTTCGATTCGCATGTTTATACACCAAAATCCGATATCACACAAGCCATCTATGAACATTTTAAGTCAGTGAGGCGCTCTTGTCTACGCCTTCCTCAAAATTGCTTTTTTCTTCATGTCTCTCGACCTGAGTTGCAAAATCTTGATTTTTTAATTCAATATCATGGCTAGTTTCGTTACCTTCGATTTGCATGTTTAAACACCAAAATTCGATATCACACGAGCCATCTATGCACATTTTCAGTCAGTGAGGCGCTCTTGTCTACGCCTTCCTCAAAATTGCTTTTTTCTTCATGTCTCTCGACCTGAGTTGCAAAATCTTGATTTTTTAAGTCGATATCATGGCTAGTTTCGTTACCTTCGATTTGCATGTTTAAACACCAAAATTCGATATCACACGAGCCATCTATGAACATTTTTAGTCAGTGAGGCGCTCTTGTCTACGCCTACCTCAAAATTGCTTTTTTCTTCATGTCTCTCGATATGAGTATCAAAATGTTTATTTTTTAATTCCATATCATTGCTATATTCGTTACCTTCGATTCACATGTTTAAACACCAAAATCCGATATCACACGAGCCATCTATGAACATTTTTACTCAGTGAGGCGCTCTTGTCTACGCCTTCCTCAAAATTCTTGTTTTCGTCATGTATCTTGGCTTGAGTTTCAAAATCTTGATTTTTTAATTCCATATCATGGCTAGATTCGATACCTTGGATTCGCATGTTTAAACACCAAAATCCGATATCACACGAGGAATCTATGAACATATTCAGTCAGTGAGGCGCTTTTGTCTACGCCTTCCTCAAAATTGCTGTTTTCGTCATGTATCTTGACTTGAGTTTCAAAATCTTGATTTTTTAATTCCATATCATGGCTAGATTCGTTACCTTCGATTCGCATGTTTAAACACCAAAATCCGATATCACACGAGGAATCTATGAACCTTTTCATCCATTGAGGCGCTCTTGTCGACGCCTTCCTTAAATTTCCTTTTTACTTTATGTCTCTCGACCTGAGTTTTTAAATCTTGATTTTTCAATTCCATATCATGACTATATTCGTTACCTTCAATTCGCATGTTTAAACACCAAAACCCGATATCACACGAGCCATCTATGAACATTTTTAGTCAGTGAGGCGCTCTTGTCGACGGCTTCCTTAAATTTGCTTTTTACTTCATGTCTCTGGACCTGAGTTTTTAAATCTTGATTTTTCAATTCCATATCATGGCTATATTCGTTACCTTCGATTCGCAGGTTTAAACACCAAAATCCGATATCACACAAGCCATCTAGGAACATTTTCATTCATTGTGGCGCTCTTGTCGACGGCTTCCTTAAATTTGCTTTTTACTTCATGTCTCTGGACCTGAGTTTTTAAATCTTGATTTTTCAATTCCATATCATGGCTATATTCGTTACCTTCGATTCGCAGGTTTAAACACCAAAATCCGATATCACACAAGCCATCTAGGAACATTTTCAGTCAGTGAGGCGCTCTTGTCTACGCCTTCCTCAAAATTGCTTTTTTCTTTATGTCTCTCGACCAGAGTTTTTAAATCTTGATTTTTCAATTCCATATCATGGCTATATTCGTTACCTTCGATTCGCATGTTTCAACACCAAAATCCGATATCACACGAGCCATCTATGAACATATTCAGTCATTGAGGCGCTCTTGTCTACGCCTTCCTCAAAATGGCTTTTTCCTTCATGTCTCTCGACTTGAGTTTCAAAATCTTGATTTTTTAATTCC
This sequence comes from Azolla caroliniana, assembly GCF_043228905.1. Taxonomy (NCBI): domain Eukaryota; kingdom Viridiplantae; phylum Streptophyta; class Polypodiopsida; order Salviniales; family Salviniaceae; genus Azolla; species Azolla caroliniana. The sequence continues at coordinate 75,842 of NW_028230489.1, read as the reverse complement.
ATATCATGGCTAGTTTCGTTACCTTCGATTCGCATGTTTAAACACCAAAATCCGATATCACACGAGGAATCTATGAACATTTTCATTCATTGAGGCGCTCTTGTCTACGCCTTCCTCAAAATGGCTTTTTCCTTCATGTCTCTCGACTTGAGTTTCAAAATCTTGATTTTTTAATTCCATATCATGGCTAGTTTCGTTACCTTCGATTCGCATGTTTAAACACCAAAATCCGATATCACACGAGGAATCTATTAACATTTTCATTCATTGTGGCGCTCTTGTCGACGGCTTCCTTAAATTTGCTTTTTACTTCATGTCTCTGGACCTGAGTTTTTAAATCTTGATTTTTCAATTCCATATCATGGCTATATTCGTTACCTTCGATTCGCATGTTTAAACACCAAAATCCGATATCACACGAGGAATCTATGAACATTTTCATCCATTGAGGCGCTCTTGTCTACGCCTTCCTTAAATTTGCTTTTCACTTCATGTCTCTCGACCAGAGTTTTTAAATCTTGATTTTTCAATTCCATATCATGGCTGTATTCGTTACCTTCGATTCGCATGTTTAAACACCAAAATCCGATATCACACGAGCCATCTATGAACATTTTTAGTCAGTGAGGCGCTCTTGTCTACGCCTTCCTCAAATTTGCTTTTTCCTTCATGTCTCTCGACTTGAGTTTGAAAATCTTGATTTTTTAATTCCATATCATGGCTAGTTTCGTTACCTTCGATTTGCATGTTTAAACACCAAAATCCGATATCACACGAGCCATCTATGAACATTTTTAGTAAGTGAGGCGCTCTTGTCTACGCCTTCCTCAAATTTGCTTTTTCCTTCATGTCTCTCGACTTGAGTTTGAAAATCTTGATTTTTTAATTCCATATCATGGCTAGATTCGTTACCTTCGATTCGCATGTTTAAACACCAAAATCCGATATCACACGAGCAATCTATGAGCATTTTCATTCATTGTGGCGCTCTTGTCGACACCTTCCTTAAATTTGCTTTTTACTTTATGTCTCTCGACCTGAGTTTTTAAATCTTGATTTTTTCAATTCCATATCATGGCTATATTCGTTACCTTCGATTCGCATGTTTAAACACCAAAATCCGATATCACACGAGCAATCTATGAGCGTTTTCATTCATTGTGGCACTCTTGTCGACACCTTCCTTAAATTTGCTTTTCACTTTATGTCTCTGGGCCTGAGTTTTTAAATCGTGATTTTTCAATTCCATATCATGGCTATATTCGTTACCTTCGATTCGCATGTTTAAACACCAAAATCCGATATCACACGAGGAATCTATGAACATTTTCATTCATTGATGCGCTCTTGTCTACGCCTTCCTCAAAATTGCTTTTTTCTTCATGTCTCTCGACTTGAGTTTTTAAATCTTGATTTTTCAATTCCATATCATGGCTATATTCGTTACCTTCGATTCGCAGGTTTAAACACCAAAATCCGATATCACACAAGCCATCTAGGAACATTTTCAGTCAGTGAGGCGCTCTTGTCTACGCCTTCCTCAAAATTGCTTTTTTCTTTATGTCTCTCGACCAGAGTTTTTAAATCTTGATTTTTCAATTCCATATCATGGCTATATTCGTTACCTTCTATTCGCAGGTTTAAACACCAAAATCCGATATCACACAAGCCATCTAGGAACATTTTCATTCATTGAGGCGCTCTTGTCTACGCCTTCCTCAAAATTGCTTTTTTTTTCATGTCTCTCGACTTGAGTTTTTAAATCTTGATTTTTCAATTCCATATCATGGCTATATTCGTTACCTTCGATTCGCAAGTTTAAACACCAAAATCCGATATCACAGAAGCCATCTAGGAACATTTTCAGTCAGTGAGGCGCTCTTGTCTACGCCTTCCTCAAAATTGCTTTTTTCTTTATGTCTCTCGACCAGAGTTTTTAAATCTTGATTTTTGAATTCCATATCATGGCTAGTTTCGTTACCTTCGATTCGCATGTTTAAACACCAACATCCGATATCACACGAGGAATCTATTAACATTTTCATTCATTGTGGCGCTCTTGTCGACGGCTTCCTTAAATTTGCTTTTTACTTCATGTCTGTGGACCTGAGTTTTTAAATCTTCATTTTTCAATTCCATATCATGGCTAGTTTCGTTACCTTCGATTCGCATGTTTAAACACCAAAATCCGATATCATACAAGCCATCTATGAACATTTTCAGTCAGTGAGGCGCTCTTGTCTACGCCTTCCTCAAAATTGCTTTTTTCTTTATGTCTCTCGACCAGAGTTTTTAAATCTTGATTTTTCAATTCCATATCATGGCTATATTCGTTACCTTCGATTCGCAGGTTTAAACACCAAAATCCGATATCACACAAGCCATCTAGGAACATTTTCAGTCAGTGAGGCGCTCTTGTCTACGCCTTCCTCAAAATTGCTTTTTTCTTTATGTCTCTCAACCAGAGTTTTTAAATGTTGATTTTTCAATTCCATATCATGGCTATATTCGCTACCTTCGATTCGCATGTTTAAAAACCAAAATCCGATATCACACGAGGAATCTATGAACATTTTCATTCATTTAGGCGCTCTTGTCTACGCCTTCCTTAAATTTGCTTTTTACTTTATGTCTCTCAACCTGAGTTTTTAAATCTTGATATTTCAATTCCATATCATGGCTATATTCGTTACCTTCGATTCGCATGTTTAAACACCAAAATCCGATATCACACGAGCCATCTATGAGCATATTCAGTCAGTGAGGCGCTCTTGTCTACACCTTCCTCAAAATTGCTTTTTTCTTCATGTCTCTCGACTTGAGTTTCAAAATCTTGATTTTTCAATTCCATGTCGTGGCTATATTCGTTACCTTCGATTCGCATGTTTATACACCAAAATCCGATATCACACAAGCCATCTATGAACATTTTCAGTCAGTGAGGCGCTCTTGTCTACGCCTTCCTCAAAATTGCTTTTTTCTTCATGTCTCTCGACCTGAGTTGCAAAATCTTGATTTTTTAATTCAATATCATGGCTAGTTTCGTTACCTTCGATTTGCATGTTTAAACACCAAAATTCGATATCACACGAGCCATCTATGCACATTTTCAGTCAGTGAGGCGCTCTTGTCTACGCCTTCCTCAAAATTGCTTTTTTCTTCATGTCTCTCGACCTGAGTTGCAAAATCTTGATTTTTTAATTCGATATCATGGCTAGTTTCGTTACCTTCGATTTGCATGTTTAAACACCAAAATTCGATATCACACGAGCCATCTATGAACATTTTTAGTCAGTGAGGCGCTCTTGTCTACGCCTACCTCAAAATTGCTTTTTTCTTCATGTCTCTCGATATGAGTATCAAAATGTTTATTTTTTAATTCCATATCATTGCTATATTCGTTACCTTCGATTCACATGTTTAAACACCAAAATCCGATATCACACGAGCCATCTATGAACATTTTTACTCAGTGAGGCGCTCTTGTCTACGCCTTCCTCAAAATTCTTGTTTTCGTCATGTATCTTGGCTTGAGTTTCAAAATCTTGATTTTTTAATTCCATATCATGGCTAGATTCGATACCTTGGATTCGCATGTTTAAACACCAAAATCCGATATCACACGAGGAATCTATGAACATATTCAGTCAGTGAGGCGCTTTTGTCTACGCCTTCCTCAAAATTGCTGTTTTCGTCATGTATCTTGACTTGAGTTTCAAAATCTTGATTTTTTAATTCCATATCATGGCTAGATTCGTTACCTTCGATTCGCATGTTTAAACACCAAAATCCGATATCACACGAGGAATCTATGAACCTTTTCATCCATTGAGGCGCTCTTGTCGACGCCTTCCTTAAATTTCCTTTTTACTTTATGTCTCTCGACCTGAGTTTTTAAATCTTGATTTTTCAATTCCATATCATGGCTATATTCGTTACCTTCAATTCGCATGTTTAAACACCAAAACCCGATATCACACGAGCCATCTATGAACATTTTTAGTCAGTGAGGCGCTCTTGTCGACGGCTTCCTTAAATTTGCTTTTTACTTCATGTCTCTGGACCTGAGTTTTTAAATCTTGATTTTTCAATTCCATATCATGGCTATATTCGTTACCTTCGATTCGCAGGTTTAAACACCAAAATCCGATATCATACAAGCCATCTATGAACATTTTCAGTCAGTGAGGCGCTCTTGTCTACGGCTTCCTCAAAATTGCTTTTTTCTTTATGTCTCTCGACCTGAGTTTTTAAATCTTGATTTTTCAATTCCATATCATGGCTATATTCGTTACCTTCGATTCGCATGTTTAAACACCAAAATCCGATATCACACAAGCCATGTAGGAACATTTTCAGTCAGTTAGGCGCTCTTGTCTACGCCTTCCTCAAAATTGCTTTTTTCTTTATGTCTCTCGACCAGAGTTTTTAAATCTTGATTTTTCAATTCCATATCATGGCTATATTCGTTACCTTCGATTTTCATGTTTAAACACCAAAATCCGATATCACACGAGCCATCTATGAACATTTTCAGTCAGTGAGGCGGTCTTGTCTACGCCTTCCTCAAAATTGCTTTTTTCTTCATGTCTCTCGACTTGAGTTTCAAAATCTTGATTTTTCAATTCCATGTCGTGGCTATATTCGTTACCTTCGATTGCATGTTTAAACACCAAAATCCGATATCACACAAGCCATCTATGAACATTTTCAGTCAGTGAGGCGCTCTTGTCTACGCCTTCCTCAAAATTGCTTTTTTCTTCATGTCTCTCGACCTGAGTTGCAAAATCTTGATTTTTTAATTCGATATCATGGCTAGTTTCGTTACCTTCGATTCGCATGTTTAAACACCAAAATCCGATATCACACAAGCCATGTAGGAACATTTTCAGTCAGTTAGGCGCTCTTGTCTACGCCTTCCTCAAAATTGCTTTTTTCTTTATGTCTCTCGACCAGAGTTTTTAAATCTTGATTTTTCAATTCCATATCATGGCTATATTCGTTACCTTCGATTCGCAGGTTTAAACACCAAAATCCGATATCATACAAGCCATCTATGAACATTTTCAGTCAGTGAGGCGCTCTTGTCTACGGCTTCCTCAAAATTGCTTTTTTCTTTATGTCTCTCGACCTGAGTTTTTAAATCTTGATTTTTCAATTCCATATCATGGCTATATTCGTTACCTTCGATTCGCATGTTTAAACACCAAAATCCGATATCACACAAGCCATGTAGGAACATTTTCAGTCAGTTAGGCGCTCTTGTCTACGCCTTCCTCAAAATTGCTTTTTTCTTTATGTCTCTCGACCAGAGTTTTTAAATCTTGATTTTTCAATTCCATATCATGGCTATATTCGTTACCTTCGATTTTCATGTTTAAACACCAAAATCCGATATCACACGAGCCATCTATGAACATTTTCAGTCAGTGAGGCGGTCTTGTCTACGCCTTCCTCAAAATTGCTTTTTTCTTCATGTCTCTCGACTTGAGTTTCAAAATCTTGATTTTTCAATTCCATGTCGTGGCTATATTCGTTACCTTCGATTCGCATGTTTAAACACCAAAATCCGATATCACACAAGCCATCTATGAACATTTTCAGTCAGTGAGGCGCTCTTGTCTACGCCTTCCTCAAAATTGCTTTTTTCTTCATGTCTCTCGACCTGAGTTGCAAAATCTTGATTTTTTAATTCAATATCATGGCTAGTTTCGTTACCTTCGATTTGCATGTTTAAACACCAAAATTCGATATCACACGAGCCATCTATGCACATTTTCAGTCAGTGAGGCGCTCTTGTCTACGCCTTCCTCAAAATTGCTTTTTTCTTCATGTCTCTCGACCTGAGTTGCAAAATCTTGATTTTTTAATTCGATATCATGGCTAGATTCGATACCTTGGATTCGCATGTTTAAACACCAAAATCCGATATCACACGAGGAATCTATGAACATATTCAGTCAGTGAGGCGCTTTTGTCTACGCCTTCCTCAAAATTGCTGTTTTCGTCATGTATCTTGACTTGAGTTTCAAAATCTTGATTTTTTAATTCCATATCATGGCTAGATTCGTTACCTTCGATTCGCATGTTTAAACACCAAAATCCGATATCACACGAGGAATCTATGAACCTTTTCATCCATTGAGGAGCTCTTGTCGACGCCTTCCTTAAATTTTATTTTTACTTTATGTCTCTCGACCTGAGTTTTTAAATCTTGATTTTTCAATTCCATATCATGGCTATATTCGTTACCTTCAATTCGCATGTTTAAACACCATAACCCGATATCACACGAGCCATCTATGAACATTTTTAGTCAGTGAGGCGCTCTTGTCGACGGCTTCCTTAAATTTGCTTTTTACTTCATGTCTCTGGACCTGAGTTTTTAAATCTTGATTTTTCAATTCCATATCATGGCTATATTCGTTACCTTCGATTCGCAGGTTTAAACACCAAAATCCGATATCACACAAGCCATCTAGGAACATTTTCATTCATTGTGGCGCTCTTGTCGACGGCTTCCTTAAATTTGCTTTTTACTTCATGTCTCTGGACCTGAGTTTTTAAATCTTGATTTTTCAATTCCATATCATGGCTATATTCGTTACCTTCGATTCGCAGGTTTAAACACCAAAATCCGATATCACACAAGCCATCTAGGAACATTTTCAGTCAGTGAGGCGCTCTTGTCTACGCCTTCCTCAAAATTGCTTTTTTCTTTATGTCTCTCGACCAGAGTTTCAAAATCTTGATTTTTCAATTCCATATCATGGCTATATTCGTTACCTTCGATTTGCATGTTTAAACACCAAAATTCGATATCACACGAGCCATCTATGAACATATTCAGTCAGTGAGGCGCTCTTGTCTACGCCTACCTCAAAATTGCTTTTTTCTTCATGTCTCTCGATATGAGTATCAAATTCTTTATTTTTTAATTCCATATCATGGCTAGATTCGTTACCTTCGATTCGCATGTTTAAACACCAAAATCCGATATCACACGAGCCATCTATGAACATTTTTACTCAGTGAGGCGCTCTTGTCTACGCCTTCCTCAAAATTCTTGTTTTCGTCATGTCTCTCGACTTGAGTTTCAAAATCTTGATTTTTCAATTCCATATCATGGCTATATTCGTTACCTTCGATTCGCAGGTTTAAACACCAAAATCCGATATCACACAAGCCATCTAGGAACATTTTCATTCATTGAGGCGCTCTTGTCTACGCCTTCCTCAAAATTGCTTTTTTTTTCATGTCTCTCGACTTGAGTTTTTAAATCTTGATTTTTCAATTCCATATCATGGCTATATTCGTTACCTTCGATTCGCAGGTTTAAACACCAAAATCCGATATCACAGAAGCCATCTAGGAACATTTTCAGTCAGTGAGGCGCTCTTGTCTACGCCTTCCTCAAAATTGCTTTTTTCTTTATGTCTCTCGACCAGAGTTTTTAAATCTTGATTTTTCAATTCCATATCATGGCTATATTCGTTACCTTCGATTCGCAGGTTTAAACACCAAAATCCGATATCACACAAGCCATCTAGGAACATTTTCAGTCAGTGAGGCGCTCTTGTCTACGCCTTCCTCAAAATTGCTTTTTTCTTTATGTCTCTCGACCAGAGTTTTTAAATGTTGATTTTTCAATTCCATATCATGGCTATATTCGTTACCTTCGATTCGCAGGTTTAAACACCAAAATCCGATATCATACAAGCCATCTATGAACATTTTCAGTCAGTGAGGCGCTCTTGTCTACGGCTTCCTCAAAATTGCTTTTTTCTTTATGTCTCTCGACCTGAGTTTTTAAATCTTGATTTTTCAATTCCATATCATGGCTATATTCGTTACCTTCGATTCGCATGTTTAAACACCAAAATCGGATATCACACAAGCCATGTAGGAACATTTTCAGTCAGTTAGGCGCTCTTGTCTACGCCTTCCTCAAAATTGCTTTTTTCTTTATGTCTCTCGACCAGAGTTTTTAAATCTTGATTTTTCAATTCCATATCATGGCTATATTCGTTACCTTCGATTTTCATGTTTAAACACCAAAATCCGATATCACACGAGCCATCTATGAACATTTTCAGTCAGTGAGGCGCTCTTGTCTACGCCTTCCTCAAAATTGCTTTTTTCTTCATGTCTCTCGACTTGAGTTTCAAAATCTTGATTTTTCAATTCCATGTCGTGGCTATATTCGTTACCTTCGATTCGCATGTTTAAACACCAAAATCCGATATCACACAAGCCATCTATGAACATTTTCAGTCAGTGAGGCGCTCTTGTCTACGCCTTCCTCAAAATTGCTTTTTTCTTCATGTCTCTCGACCTGAGTTGCAAAATCTTGATTTTTTAATTCAATATCATGGCTAGTTTCGTTACCTTCGATTTGCATGTTTAAACACCAAAATTCGATATCACACGAGCCATCTATGCACATTTTCAGTCAGTGAGGCGCTCTTGTCTACGCCTTCCTCAAAATTGCTTTTCTCTTCATGTCTCTCGACCTGAGTTGCAAAATCTTGATTTTTTAATTCGATATCATGGCTAGTTTCGTTACCTTCGATTTGCATGTTTAAACACCAAAATTCGATATCACACGAGCCATCTATGAACATTTTCATTCATTGATGCGCTCTTGTCTACGCCTTCCTCAAAATTGCTTTTTTCTTCATGTCTCTCGATATGAGTATCAAAATGTTTATTTTTTAATTCCATATCATTGCTATATTCGTTACCTTCGATTCACATGTTTAAACACCAAAATCCGATATCACACGAGCCATCTATGAACATTTTTACTCAGTGAGGCGCTCTTGTCTACGCCTTCCTCAAAATTCTTGTTTTCGTCATGTATCTTGGCTTGAGTTTCAAAATTTTGATTTTTTAATTCCATATCATGGCTAGATTCGATACCTTGGATTCGCATGTTTAAACACCAAAATCCGATATCACACGAGGAATCTATGAACATATTCAGTCAGTGAGGCGCTTTTGTCTACGCCTTCCTCAAAATTGCTGTTTTCGTCATGTATCTTGACTTGAGTTTCAAAATCTTGATTTTTTAATTCCATATCATGGCTAGATTCGTTACCTTCGATTCGCATGTTTAAACACCAAAATCCGATATCACACGAGGAATCTATGAACCTTTTCATCCATTGAGGCGCTCTTGTCGACGCCTTCCTTAAATTTCCTTTTTACTTTATGTCTCTCGACCTGAGTTTTTAAATCTTGATTTTTCAATTCCATATCATGACTATATTCGTTACCTTCAATTCGCATGTTTAAACACCAAAACCCGATATCACACGAGCCATCTATGAACATTTTTAGTCAGTGAGGCGCTCTTGTCGACGGCTTCCTTAAATTTGCTTTTTACTTCATGTCTCTGGACCTGAGTTTTTAAATCTTGATTTTTCAATTCCATATCATGGCTATATTCGTTACCTTCGATTCGCAGGTTTAAACACCAAAATCCGATATCACACAAGCCATCTAGGAACATTTTCAGTCAGTGAGGCGCTCTTGTCTACGCCTTCCTCAAAATTGCTTTTTTCTTTATGTCTCTCGACCTGAGTTTTTAAATCTTGATTTTTCAATTCTATATCATGGCTATATTCGTTACCTTCGATTCGCATGTTTAAACACCAAAATCCGATATCACACAAGCCATCTAGGAATATTTTCAGTCAGTGAGGCGCTCTTGTCTACGCCTTCCTCAAAATTGCTTTTTTCTTCATGTCTCTCGACCTGAGTTGCAAAATCTTGATTTTTTAATTCGATATCATGGCTAGTTTCGTTACCTTCGATTTGCATGTTTAAACACCAAAATCCGATATCAAACGAGCCATCTATGAACATTTTTAGTCAGTGAGGCGCTCTTGTCTACGCCTTCCTCAAATTTGCTTTTTTCTTCATGTCTCTCGATATGAGTATCAAATTCTTTATTTTTTAATTCCATATCATGGCTATATTCGTTACCTTCGATTCGCAGGTTTAAACACCAAAATCCGATATCACACAAGCCATCTAGGAACATTTTCAGTCAGTGAGGCGCTCTTGTCTACGCCTTCCTCAAAATTGCTTTTTTCTTTATGTCTCTCGACCAGAGTTTCAAAATCTTGATTTTTCAATTCCATATCATGGCTATATTCGTTACCTTCGATTTGCATGTTTAAACACCAAAATTCGATATCACACGAGCCATCTATGAACATATTCAGTCAGTGAGGCGCTCTTGTCTACGCCTACCTCAAAATTGCTTTTTTCTTCATGTCTCTCGATATGAGTATCAAATTCTTTATTTTTTAATTCCATATCATGGCTAGATTCGTTACCTTCGATTCGCATGTTTAAACACCAAAATCCGATATCACACGAGCCATCTATGAACATTTTTACTCAGTGAGGCGCTCTTGTCTACGCCTTCCTCAAAATTCTTGTTTTCGTCATGTCTCTCGACTTGAGTTTCAAAATCTTGATTTTTCAATTCCATATCATGGCTATATTCGTTACCTTCGATTCGCAGGTTTAAACACCAAAATCCGATATCACACAAGCCATCTAGGAACATTTTCATTCATTGAGGCGCTCTTGTCTACGCCTTCCTCAAAATTGCTTTTTTTTTCATGTCTCTCGACTTGAGTTTTTAAATCTTGATTTTTCAATTCCATATCATGGCTATATTCGTTACCTTCGATTCGCAGGTTTAAACACCAAAATCCGATATCACAGAAGCCATCTAGGAACATTTTCAGTCAGTGAGGCGCTCTTGTCTACGCCTTCCTCAAAATTGCTTTTTTCTTTATGTCTCTCGACCAGAGTTTTTAAATCTTGATTTTTCAATTCCATATCATGGCTATATTCGTTACCTTCGATTCGCAGGTTTAAACACCAAAATCCGATATCACACAAGCCATCTAGGAACATTTTCAGTCAGTGAGGCGCTCTTGTCTACGCCTTCCTCAAAATTGCTTTTTTCTTTATGTCTCTCGACCAGAGTTTTTAAATGATGATTTTTCAATTCCATATCATGGCTATATTCGTTACCTTCGATTCGCAGGTTTAAACACCAAAATCCGATATCATACAAGCCATCTATGAACATTTTCAGTCAGTGAGGCGCTCTTGTCTACGGCTTCCTCAAAATTGCTTTTTTCTTTATGTCTCTCGACCTGAGTTTTTAAATCTTGATTTTTCAATTCCATATCATGGCTATATTCGTTACCTTCGATTCGCATGTTTAAACACCAAAATCGGATATCACACAAGCCATGTAGGAACATTTTCAGTCAGTTAGGCGCTCTTGTCTACGCCTTCCTCAAAATTGCTTTTTTCTTTATGTCTCTCGACCAGAGTTTTTAAATCTTGATTTTTCAATTCCATATCATGGCTATATTCGTTACCTTCGATTTTCATGTTTAAACACCAAAATCCGATATCACACGAGCCATCTATGAACATTTTCAGTCAGTGAGGCGCTCTTGTCTACGCCTTCCTCAAAATTGCTTTTTTCTTCATGTCTCTCGACTTGAGTTTCAAAATCTTGATTTTTCAATTCCATGTCGTGGCTATATTCGTTACCTTCGATTCGCATGTTTAAACACCAAAATCCGATATCACACAAGCCATCTATGAACATTTTCAGTCAGTGAGGCGCTCTTGTCTACGCCTTCCTCAAAATTGCTTTTTTCTTCATGTCTCTCGACCTGAGTTGCAAAATCTTGATTTTTTAATTCAATATCATGGCTAGTTTCGTTACCTTCGATTTGCATGTTTAAACACCAAAATTCGATATCACACGAGCCATCTATGCACATTTTCAGTCAGTGAGGCGCTCTTGTCTACGCCTTCCTCAAAATTGCTTTTCTCTTCATGTCTCTCGACCTGAGTTGCAAAATCTTGATTTTTTAATTCGATATCATGGCTAGTTTCGTTACCTTCGATTTGCATGTTTAAACACCAAAATTCGATATCACACGAGCCATCTATGAACATTTTCATTCATTGATGCGCTCTTGTCTACGCCTTCCTCAAAATTGCTTTTTTCTTCATGTCTCTCGATATGAGTATCAAAATGTTTATTTTTTAATTCCATATCATTGCTATATTCGTTACCTTCGATTCACATGTTTAAACACCAAAATCCGATATCACACGAGCCATCTATGAACATTTTTACTCAGTGAGGCGCTCTTGTCTACGCCTTCCTCAAAATTCTTGTTTTCGTCATGTATCTTGGCTTGAGTTTCAAAATTTTGATTTTTTAATTCCATATCATGGCTAGATTCGATACCTTGGATTCGCATGTTTAAACACCAAAATCCGATATCACACGAGGAATCTATGAACATATTCAGTCAGTGAGGCGCTTTTGTCTACGCCTTCCTCAAAATTGCTGTTTTCGTCATGTATCTTGACTTGAGTTTCAAAATCTTGATTTTTTAATTCCATATCATGGCTAGATTCGTTACCTTCGATTCGCATGTTTAAACACCAAAATCCGATATCACACGAGGAATCTATGAACCTTTTCATCCATTGAGGCGCTCTTGTCGACGCCTTCCTTAAATTTCCTTTTTACTTTATGTCTCTCGACCTGAGTTTTTAAATCTTGATTTTTCAATTCCATATCATGACTATATTCGTTACCTTCAATTCGCATGTTTAAACACCAAAACCCGATATCACACGAGCCATCTATGAACATTTTTAGTCAGTGAGGCGCTCTTGTCGACGGCTTCCTTAAATTTGCTTTTTACTTCATGTCTCTGGACCTGAGTTTTTAAATCTTGATTTTTCAATTCCATATCATGGCTATATTCGTTACCTTCGATTCGCAGGTTTAAACACCAAAATCCGATATCACACAAGCCATCTAGGAACATTTTCAGTCAGTGAGGCGCTCTTGTCTACGCCTTCCTCAAAATTGCTTTTTTCTTTATGTCTCTCGACCTGAGTTTTTAAATCTTGATTTTTCAATTCTATATCATGGCTATATTCGTTACCTTCGATTCGCATGTTTAAACACCAAAATCCGATATCACACAAGCCATCTAGGAATATTTTCAGTCAGTGAGGCGCTCTTGTCTACGCCTTCCTCAAAATTGCTTTTTTCTTCATGTCTCTCGACCTGAGTTGCAAAATCTTGATTTTTTAATTCGATATCATGGCTAGTTTCGTTACCTTCGATTTGCATGTTTAAACACCAAAATCCGATATCAAACGAGCCATCTATGAACATTTTTAGTCAGTGAGGCGCTCTTGTCTACGCCTTCCTCAAATTTGCTTTTTTCTTCATGTCTCTCGATATGAGTATCAAATTCTTTATTTTTTAATTCCATATCATGGCTATATTCGTTACCTTCGATTCGCAGGTTTAAACACCAAAATCCGATATCACACAAGCCATCTAGGAACATTTTCAGTCAGTGAGGCGCTCTTGTCTACGCCTTCCTCAAAATTGCTTTTTTCTTTATGTCTCTCGACCAGAGTTTCAAAATCTTGATTTTTCAATTCCATATCATGGCTATATTCGTTACCTTCGATTTGCATGTTTAAACACCAAAATTCGATATCACACGAGCCATCTATGAACATATTCAGTCAGTGAGGCGCTCTTGTCTACGCCTACCTCAAAATTGCTTTTTTCTTCATGTCTCTCGATATGAGTATCAAATTCTTTATTTTTTAATTCCATATCATGGCTAGATTCGTTACCTTCGATTCGCATGTTTAAACACCAAAATCCGATATCACACGAGCCATCTATGAACATTTTTACTCAGTGAGGCGCTCTTGTCTACGCCTTCCTCAAAATTCTTGTTTTCGTCATGTCTCTCGACTTGAGTTTCAAAATCTTGATTTTTCAATTCCATATCATGGCTATATTCGTTACCTTCGATTCGCAGGTTTAAACACCAAAATCCGATATCACACAAGCCATCTAGGAACATTTTCATTCATTGAGGCGCTCTTGTCTACGCCTTCCTCAAAATTGCTTTTTTTTTCATGTCTCTCGACTTGAGTTTTTAAATCTTGATTTTTCAATTCCATATCATGGCTATATTCGTTACCTTCGATTCGCAGGTTTAAACACCAAAATCCGATATCACAGAAGCCATCTAGGAACATTTTCAGTCAGTGAGGCGCTCTTGTCTACGCCTTCCTCAAAATTGCTTTTTTCTTTATGTCTCTCGACCAGAGTTTTTAAATCTTGATTTTTCAATTCCATATCATGGCTATATTCGTTACCTTCGATTCGCAGGTTTAAACACCAAAATCCGATATCACACAAGCCATCTAGGAACATTTTCAGTCAGTGAGGCGCTCTTGTCTACGCCTTCCTCAAAATTGCTTTTTTCTTTATGTCTCTCGACCAGAGTTTTTAAATGATGATTTTTCAATTCCATATCATGGCTATATTCGTTACCTTCGATTCGCAGGTTTAAACACCAAAATCCGATATCATACAAGCCATCTATGAACATTTTCAGTCAGTGAGGCGCTCTTGTCTACGGCTTCCTCAAAATTGCTTTTTTCTTTATGTCTCTCGACCTGAGTTTTTAAATCTTGATTTTTCAATTCCATATCATGGCTATATTCGTTACCTTCGATTCGCATGTTTAAACACCAAAATCGGATATCACACAAGCCATGTAGGAACATTTTCAGTCAGTTAGGCGCTCTTGTCTACGCCTTCCTCAAAATTGCTTTTTTCTTTATGTCTCTCGACCAGAGTTTTTAAATCTTGATTTTTCAATTCCATATCATGGCTATATTCGTTACCTTCGATTTTCATGTTTAAACACCAAAATCCGATATCACACGAGCCATCTATGAACATTTTCAGTCAGTGAGGCGCTCTTGTCTACGCCTTCCTCAAAATTGCTTTTTTCTTCATGTCTCTCGACTTGAGTTTCAAAATCTTGATTTTTCAATTCCATGTCGTGGCTATATTCGTTACCTTCGATTCGCATGTTTAAACACCAAAATCCGATATCACACAAGCCATCTATGAACATTTTCAGTCAGTGAGGCGCTCTTGTCTACGCCTTCCTCAAAATTGCTTTTTTCTTCATGTCTCTCGACCTGAGTTGCAAAATCTTGATTTTTTAATTCAATATCATGGCTAGTTTCGTTACCTTCGATTTGCATGTTTAAACACCAAAATTCGATATCACACGAGCCATCTATGCACATTTTCAGTCAGTGAGGCGCTCTTGTCTACGCCTTCCTCAAAATTGCTTTTCTCTTCATGTCTCTCGACCTGAGTTGCAAAATCTTGATTTTTTAATTCGATATCATGGCTAGTTTCGTTACCTTCGATTTGCATGTTTAAACACCAAAATTCGATATCACACGAGCCATCTATGAACATTTTCATTCATTGATGCGCTCTTGTCTACGCCTTCCTCAAAATTGCTTTTTTCTTCATGTCTCTCGATATGAGTATCAAAATGTTTATTTTTTAATTCCATATCATTGCTATATTCGTTACCTTCGATTCACATGTTTAAACACCAAAATCCGATATCACACGAGCCATCTATGAACATTTTTACTCAGTGAGGCGCTCTTGTCTACGCCTTCCTCAAAATTCTTGTTTTCGTCATGTATCTTGGCTTGAGTTTCAAAATTTTGATTTTTTAATTCCATATCATGGCTAGATTCGATACCTTGGATTCGCATGTTTAAACACCAAAATCCGATATCACACGAGGAATCTATGAACATATTCAGTCAGTGAGGCGCTTTTGTCTACGCCTTCCTCAAAATTGCTGTTTTCGTCATGTATCTTGACTTGAGTTTCAAAATCTTGATTTTTTAATTCCATATCATGGCTAGATTCGTTACCTTCGATTCGCATGTTTAAACACCAAAATCCGATATCACACGAGGAATCTATGAACCTTTTCATCCATTGAGGCGCTCTTGTCGACGCCTTCCTTAAATTTCCTTTTTACTTTATGTCTCTCGACCTGAGTTTTTAAATCTTGATTTTTCAATTCCATATCATGACTATATTCGTTACCTTCAATTCGCATGTTTAAACACCAAAACCCGATATCACACGAGCCATCTATGAACATTTTTAGTCAGTGAGGCGCTCTTGTCGACGGCTTCCTTAAATTTGCTTTTTACTTCATGTCTCTGGACCTGAGTTTTTAAATCTTGATTTTTCAATTCCATATCATGGCTATATTCGTTACCTTCGATTCGCAGGTTTAAACACCAAAATCCGATATCACACAAGCCATCTAGGAACATTTTCAGTCAGTGAGGCGCTCTTGTCTACGCCTTCCTCAAAATTGCTTTTTTCTTTATGTCTCTCGACCTGAGTTTTTAAATCTTGATTTTTCAATTCTATATCATGGCTATATTCGTTACCTTCGATTCGCATGTTTAAACACCAAAATCCGATATCACACAAGCCATCTAGGAATATTTTCAGTCAGTGAGGCGCTCTTGTCTACGCCTTCCTCAAAATTGCTTTTTTCTTCATGTCTCTCGACCTGAGTTGCAAAATCTTGATTTTTTAATTCGATATCATGGCTAGTTTCGTTACCTTCGATTTGCATGTTTAAACACCAAAATCCGATATCAAACGAGCCATCTATGAACATTTTTAGTCAGTGAGGCGCTCTTGTCTACGCCTACCTCAAAATTGCTTTTTTCTTCATGTCTCTCGATATGAGTATCAAATTCTTTATTTTTTAATTCCATATCATGGCTAGATTCGTTACCTTCGATTCGCATGTTTAAACACCAAAATCCGATATCACACGAGCCATCTATGAACATTTTTAGTAAGTGAGGCGCTCTTGTCTACGCCTTCCTCAAATCTGCTTTTTCCTTCATGTCTCTCGACTTGAGTTTGAAAATCTTGATTTTTTAATTCCATATCATGGCTAGATTCGTTACCTTCGATTCGCATGTTTAAACACCAAAATCCGATATCACACGAGCAATCTATGAGCATTTTCATTCATTGTGGCGCTCTTGTCGACGCCTTCCTCAAAATTGCTTTTTTCTTCATGTCTCTCGACCTGAGTTTCAAAATCTTGATTTTTTAATTCCATATCATGGCTATATTCGTTACCTTCGATTCGCATGTTTAAACACCAAAATCCGATATCACACGAGGAATCTATGAACATTTTCATCCATTGAGGCGCTCTTGTCTACGCCTTCCTTAAATTTGCTTTTCACTTCATGTCTCTCGACCAGAGTTTTTAAATCTTGATTTTTCAATTCCATATCATGGCTATATTCGTTACCTTCGATTCGCATGTTTAAACACCAAAATCCGATATCACACGAGCAATCTATGAGCATTTTCATTCATTGTGGCGCTCTTGTCGACACCTTCCTTAAATTTGCTTTTTACTTTATGTCTCTCGACCTGAGTTTTTAAATCTTGATTTTTTCAATTCTATATCATGGCTATATTCGTTACCTTCGATTCGCATGTTTAAACACCAAAATCCGATATCACACGAGGAATCTATGAACATTTTCATCCATTGAGGCGCTCTTGTCTATGCCTTCCTTAAATTTGCTTTTCACTTCATGTCTCTCGACCAAAGTTCTTAAATCTTGATTTTTCAATTCCATATCATGGCTATATTCGTTACCTTCGATTCGCATGTTTAAACACCAAAATCCGATATCACACAAGCCATCTATGAACATTTTCATTCAGTGAGGCGCTCTTGTCTACGCCTTCCTCAAATTTGCTTTTCTCTTTATGTCTCTGGACCTGAGTTTTTAAATCTTGATTTTTCAATTCCATATCATGGCTTTATTCGTTACCTTCGATTCGCATGTTTAAACACCAAAATCCGATATCACACAAGCCATCTATGAACATTTTCAGTCAGTGAGGCGCTCTTGTCTACGCCTTCCTCAAAATTGCTTTTTTCTTCATGTCTCTCGACCTGAGTTGCAAAATCTTGATTTTTTAATTCGATATCATGGCTAGTTTCGTTACCTTCGATTCGCATGTTTAAACACCAAAATCCGATATCACACAAGCCATGTAGGAACATTTTCAGTCAGTTAGGCGCTCTTGTCTACGCCTTCCTCAAAATTGCTTTTTTCTTTATGTCTCTCGACGAGAGTTTTTAAATCTTGATTTTTCAATTCCATATCATGGCTATATTCGTTACCTTCGATTGTCATGTTTAAACACCAAAATCCGATATCACACGAGCCATCTATGAACATTTTCAGTCAGTGAGGCGGTCTTGTCTACGCCTTCCTCAAATTTGCTTTTTACTTCATGTCTCTGGACCTGTGTTTTTAAATCTTGATTTTTCAATTCCATATCATGGCTATATTCGTTACCTTCGATTCGCAGGTTTAAACACCAAAATCCGATATCACACAAGCCATCTAGGAACATTTTCAGTCAGTGAGGCGCTCTTGTCTACGCCTTCCTCAAAATTGCTTTTTTCTTCATGTCTCTCGACTTGAGTTTCAAAATCTTGATTTTTTAATTCCATATCATGGCTAGATTCGTTACCTTCGATTCGCATGTTTAAACACCAAAATCCGATATCACACAAGCCATCTATGAACATTTTCAGTCAGTGAGGCGCTCTTGTCTACGCCTTCCTCAAAATTGCTTTTTTCTTCATGTCTCTCGACCTGAGTTGCAAAATCTTGATTTTTTAATTCGATATCATGGCTAGTTTCGTTACCTTCGATTTGCATGTTTAAACACCAAAATTCGATATCACACGAGCCATCTATGAACATTTTTAGTCAGTGAGGCGCTCTTGTCTACGCCTACCTCAAAATTGCTTTTTTCTTCATGTCTCTCGATATGAGTATCAAAATGTTTATTTTTTAATTCCATATCATTGCTATATTCGTTACCTTCGATTCACATGTTTAAACACCAAAATCCGATATCACACAAGCCATCTATGAACATTTTTACTCATTGAGGCGCTCTTGTCTACGCCTTCCTCAAAATTCTTGTTTTCGTCATGTATCTTGGCTTGAGTTTCAAAATCTTGATTTTTTAATTCCATATCATGGCTAGATTCGATACCTTGGATTCGCATGTTTAAACACCAAAATCCGATATCACACGAGGAATCTATGAACATATTCAGTCAGTGAGGCGCTTTTGTCTACGCCTTCCTCAAAATTGCTGTTTTCGTCATGTATCTTGACTTGAGTTTCAAAATCTTGATTTTTTAATTCCATATCATGGCTAGATTCGTTACCTTCGATTCGCATGTTTAAACACCAAAATCCGATATCACACGAGGAATCTATGAACATTTTCATCCATTGAGGCGCTCTTGTCTACGCCTTCCTTAAATTTGCTTTTCACTTCATGTCTCTCGACCAGAGTTTTTAAATCTTTATTTTTCAATTCCATATCATGGCTATATTCGTTACCTTCGATTCGCATGTTTAAACACCAAAATCCGATATCACACGAGCAATCTATGAGCATTTTCATTCATTGTGGCGCTCTTGTCGACACCTTCCTTAAATTTGCTTTTTACTTTATGTCTCTCGACCTGAGTTTTTAAATCTTGATTTTTTCAATTCTATATCATGGCTATATTCGTTACCTTCGATTCGCATGTTTAAACACCAAAATCCGATATCACACGAGGAATCTATGAACATTTTCATCCATTGAGGCGCTCTTGTCTATGCCTTCCTTAAATTTGCTTTTCACTTCATGTCTCTCGACCAAAGTTCTTAAATCTTGATTTTTCAATTCCATATCATGGCTATATTCGTTACCTTCGATTCGCATGTTTAAACACCAAAATCCGATATCACACAAGCCATCTATGAACATTTTCATTCAGTGAGGCGCTCTTGTCTACGCCTTCCTCAAATTTGCTTTTCTCTTTATGTCTCTGGACCTGAGTTTTTAAATCTTGATTTTTCAATTCCATATCATGGCTTTATTCGTTACCTTCGATTCGCATGTTTAAACACCAAAATCCGATATCACACAAGCCATCTATGAACATTTTCAGTCAGTGAGGCGCTCTTGTCTACGCCTTCCTCAAAATTGCTTTTTTCTTCATGTCTCTCGACCTGAGTTGCAAAATCTTGATTTTTTAATTCGATATCATGGCTAGTTTCGTTACCTTCGATTCGCATGTTTAAACACCAAAATCCGATATCACACAAGCCATGTAGGAACATTTTCAGTCAGTTAGGCGCTCTTGTCTACGCCTTCCTCAAAATTGCTTTTTTCTTTATGTCTCTCGACCAGAGTTTTTAAATCTTGATTTTTCAATTCCATATCATGGCTATATTCGTTACCTTCGATTTTCATGTTTAAACACCAAAATCCGATATCACACGAGCCATCTATGAACAGTTTCAGTCAGTGAGGCGGTCTTGTCTACGCCTTCCTCAAAATTGCTTTTTTCTTCATGTCTCTCGACTTGAGTTTCAAAATCTTGATTTTTCAATTCCATGTCGTGGCTATATTCGTTACCTTCGATTCGCATGTTTATACACCAAAATCCGATATCACACAAGCCATCTATGAACATTTTCAGTCAGTGAGGCGCTCTTGTCTACGCCTTCCTCAAAATTGCTTTTTTCTTCATGTCTCTCGACCTGAGTTGCAAAATCTTGATTTTTTAATTCAATATCATGGCTAGTTTCGTTACCTTCGATTTGCATGTTTAAACACCAAAATTCGATATCACACGAGCCATCTATGCACATTTTCAGTCAGTGAGGCGCTCTTGTCTACGCCTTCCTCAAAATTGCTTTTTTCTTCATGTCTCTCGACCTGAGTTGCAAAATCTTGATTTTTTAATTCGATATCATGGCTAGTTTCGTTACCTTCGATTTGCATGTTTAAACACCAAATTTCGATATCACACGAGCCATCTATGAACATTTTTAGTCAGTGAGGCGCTCTTGTCTACGCCTACCTCAAAATTGCTTTTTTCTTCCTGTCTCTCGATATGAGTATCAAAATGTTTATTTTTTAATTCCATATCATTGCTATATTCGTTACCTTCGATTCACATGTTTAAACACCAAAATCCGATATCACACAAGCCATCTATGAAAATTTTTACTCATTGAGGCGCTCTTGTCTACGCCTTCCTCAAAATTCTTGTTTTCGTCATGTATCTTGGCTTGAGTTTCAAAATCTTGATTTTTTAATTCCATATCATGGCTAGATTCGATACCTTGGATTCGCATGTTTAAACACCAAAATCCGATATCACACGAGGAATCTATGAACATATTCAGTCAGTGAGGCGCTTTTGTCTACGCCTTCCTCAAAATTGCTGTTTTCGTCATGTATCTTGACTTGAGTTTCAAAATCTTGATTTTTTAATTCCATATCATGGCTAGATTCGTTACCTTCGATTCGCATGTTTAAACACCAAAATCCGATATCACACGAGGAATCTATGAACCTTTTCATCCATTGAGGCGCTCTTGTCGACGCCTTCCTTAAATTTTATTTTTACTTTATGTCTCTCGACCTGAGTTTTTAAATCTTGATTTTTCAATTCCATATCATGGCTATATTCGTTACCTTCAATTCGCATGTTTAAACACCAAAACCCGATATCACACGAGCCATCTATGAACATTTTTAGTCAGTGAGGCGCTCTTGTCGACGGCTTCCTTAAATTTGCTTTTTACTTCATGTCTCTGGACCTGAGTTTTTAAATCTTGATTTTTCAATTCCATATCATGGCTATATTCGTTACCTTCGATTCGCAGGTTTAAACACCAAAATCCGATATCACACGAGCCATCTAGGAACATTTTCATTCATTGTGGCGCTCTTGTCGACGGCTTCCTTAAATTTGCTTTTTACTTCATGTCTCTGGACCAGAGTTTTTAAATCTTGATTTTTCAATTCCATATCATGGCTATATTCGTTACCTTTGATTCGCAGGTTTAAACACCAAAATCCGATATCACACAAGCCATCTAGGAACATTTTCAGTCAGTGAGGCGCTCTTGTCTACGCCTTCCTCAAAATTGCTTTTTTCTTTATGTCTCTCGACCAGAGTTTTTAAATCTTGATTTTTCAATTCCATATCATGGCTATATTCGTTACCTTCGATTCGCATGTTTCAACACCAAAATCCGATATCACACGAGCCATCTATGAACATATTCAGTCAGTGAGGCGCTCTTGTCTACGCCTTCCTCAAAATTGCTTTTTTCTTCATGTCTCTCGATATGAGTATCAAAATCTTTATTTTTTAATTTCATATCATGGCTAGATTCGTTACCTTCGATTCGCATGTTTAAACACCAAAATCCGATATCACACGAGGAATCTATGAACATTTTCATTCATTGAGGCGCTCTTGTCTACGCCTTCCTCAAAATGGCTTTTTCCTTCATGTCTCTCGACTTGAGTTTCAAAATCTTGATTTTTTAATTCCATATCATGGCTTGTTTCGTTACCTTCGATTCGCATGTTTAAACACCAAAATCCGATATCACACGAGGAATCTATTAACATTTTCATTCATTGTGGCGCTCTTGTCGACGGCTTCCTTAAATTTGCTTTTTACTTCATGTCTCTGGACCTGAGTTTTTAAATCTTGATTTTTCAATTCCATATCATGGCTATATTCGTTACCTTCGATTCGCATGTTTAAACACCAAAATCCGATATCACACGAGGAATCTATGAACATTTTCATCCATTGAGGCGCTCTTGTCTACGCCTTCCTTAAATTTGCTTTTCACTTCATGTCTCTCGACCAGAGTTTTTAAATCTTGATTTTTCAATTCCATATCATGGCTATATTCGTTACCTTCGATTCGCATGTTTAAACACCAAAATCCGATATCACACAAGCCATCTAGGAACATTTTAAGTCAGTGAGGCGCTCTTGTCTATGCCTTCCTCAAAATTGCTTTTTTCTTCATGTCTCTCGACCTGAGTTGCAAAATCTTGATTTTTTAATTCGATATCATGGCTAGTTTCGTTACCTTCGATTTGCATGTTTAAACACCAAAATCCAATATCACACGAGCCATCTATGAACATTTTTAGTCAGTGAGGCGCTCTTGTCTACGCCTACCTCAAAATTGCTTTTTTCTTCATGTCTCTCGATATGAGTATCAAATTCTTTATTTTTTAATTCCATATCATGGCTAGATTCGTTACCTTCGATTCGCATGTTTAAACACCAAAATCCGATATCACACGAGCCATCTATGAACATTTTTAGTAAGTGAGGCGCTCTTGTCTACGCCTTCCTCAAATTTGCTTTTTCCTTCATGTCTCTCGACTTGAGTTTGAAAATCTTGATTTTTTAATTCCATATCATGGCTAGATTCGTTACCTTCGATTCGCATGTTTAAACACCAAAATCCGATATCACACGAGCAATCTATGAGCATTTTCATTCATTGTGGCGCTCTTGTCGACACCTTCCTTAAATTTGCTTTTTACTTTATGTCTCTCGACCTGAGTTTTTAAATCTTGATTTTTTCAATTCCATATCATGGCTATATTCGTTACCTTCGATTCGCATGTTTAAACACCAAAATCCGATATCACACGAGGAATCTATGAACATTTTCATCCATTGAGGCGCTCTTGTCGACGGCTTTCTTAAATTTGCTTTTTACTTCATGTCTCTGGACCTGAGTTTTTAAATCTTGATTTTTCAATTCCATATCATGGCTATATTCGTTACCTTCGATTCGCAGGTTTAAACACCAAAATCCGATATCACACAAGCCATCTAGGAACATTTTCATTCATTGTGGCGCTCTTGTCGACGGCTTCCTTAAATTTGCTTTTTACTTCATGTCTTTGGACCTGAGTTTTTAAATCTTGATTTTTCAATTCCATATCATGGCTATATTCGTTACCTTCGATTCGCAGGTTTAAACACCAAAATCCGATATCACACAAGCCATCTAGGAACATTTTCAGTCAGTGAGGCGCTCTTGTCTACGCCTTCCTCAAAATTGCTTTTTTCTTTATGTCTCTCGACCAGAGTTTTTAAATCTTGATTTTTCAATTCCATATCATGGCTATATTCGTTACCTTCGATTCGCATGTTTCAACACCAAAATCCGATATCACACGAGCCATCTATGAACATATTCAGTCAGTGAGGCGCTCTTGTCTACGCCTTCCTCAAAATTGTTTTTTTCTTCATGTCTCTCGATATGAGTATCAAAATCTTTATTTTTTAATTTCATATCATGGCTAGATTCGTTACCTTCGATTCGCATGTTTAAACACCAAAATCCGATATCACACGAGGAATCTATGAACATTTTCATTCATTGAGTCGCTCTTGTCTACGCCTTCCTCAAAATTGCTTTTTGCTTCATGTCTCTCGACTTGAGTTTCAAAATCTTGATTTTTTTATTCCATATCATGGCTAGTTTCGTTACCTTCGATTCGCATGTTTAAACACCAAAATCCGATATCACACGAGGAATCTATTAACATTTTCATTCATTGTGGCGCTCTTGTCGACGGCTTCTTTAAATTTGCTTTTTACTTCATGTCTCTGGACCTGAGTTTCAAAATCTTGATTTTTTAATTCCATATCATGGCTATATTCGTTACCTTCGATTCGCAGGTTTAAACACCAAAATCCGATATCACACAAGCCATCTAGGAACATTTTCAGTCACTGAGGCGCTCTTGTCTACGCCTTCCTCAAAATTGCTTTTTTCTTCATGTCTCTCGATTTGAGTTTCAAAATCTTGATTTTTCAATTCCATGTCGTGGCTATATTCGTTACCTTCGATTTGCATGTTTAAACACCAAAATCCGATATCAAACGAGCCATCTATGAACATTTTTAGTCAGTGAGGCGCTCTTGTCTACGCCTACCTCAAAATTTCTTTTTTCTTCATGTCTCTCGATATGAGTATCAAATTCTTTATTTTTTAATTCCATATGATGGCTAGATTCGTTACCTTCGATTCGCATGTTTAAACACCAAAATCCGATATCACACGAGCCATCTATGAACATTTTTAGTAAGTGAGGCGCTCTTGTCTACGCCTTCCTCAAATTTGCTTTTTCCTTCATGTCTCTCGACTTGAGTTTGAAAATCTTGATTTTTTAATTCCATATCATGGCTATATTCGTTACCTTTGATTCGCATGTTTAAACACCAAAATCCGATATCACACGAGCAATCTATGAACATTTTCATCCATTGAGGCGCTCTTGTCTACGTCTTCCTTAAATTTGCTTCTCACTTCATGTCTCTCGACTAGAGTTTTTAAATCTTGATTTTTCAATTCCATATCATGGCTATATTCGTTACCTTCGATTCGCATGTTTAAACACCAAAATCCGATATCACACGAGCAATCTATGAGCATTTTCATTCATGGTGGCGCTCTTGTCGACACCTTCCTTAAATTTGCTTTTTACTTTATGTCTCTCGACCTGAGTTTTTAAATCTTGATTTTTTCAATTCCATATCATGGCTATATTCGTTACCTTCGATTCGCATGTTTAAACACCAAAATCCGACATCACACGAGGAATCTATGAACATTTTCATTCATTGTGGCGCTCTTGTCGACGCCTTCCTTAAAATTGCTTTTTTCTTCATGTCTCTCGACCTGAGTTTCAAAATCTTTATTTTTTAAATCCATATCATGACTAGATTCGTTACCTTCGATTCGCACGTTTAAACACCAAAATCCGATATCACACGAGGAATCTATGAACATTTTCATCCATTGAGGTGCTCTTGTCTATGCCTTCCTTAAATTTGCTTTTCACTTCATGTCTCTCGACCAAAGTTTTTAAATCTTGATTTTTCAATTCCATATCATGGCTATATTCGTTACCTTCGATTCGCATGTTTAAACACCAAAATCCGATATCACACAAGCCATCTATGAACATTTTCATTCAGTGAGGCGCTCTTGTCTATGCCTTCCTCAAATTTGCTTTTCTCTTTATGTCTCTGGACCTGAGTTTTTAAATCTTGATTTTTCAATTCCATATCATGGCTTTATTCGTTACCTTCGATTCGCATGTTTAAACACCAAAATCCGATATCACACAAGCTATCTATGAACATTTTCAGTCAGTGAGGCGCTCTTGTCTACGCCTTCCTCAAAATTGCTTTTTTCTTCACTTCTCTCGACCTGAGTTTCAAAATCTTGATATTTTAATTCCATATCATGGCTATATTCGTTACCTTCGATTCGCATGTTTAAACACCAAAATCCGATATCACACAAGCCATCTAGGAACATTTTCAGTCAGTGAGGCGCTCTTGTCTACGCCTTCCTCAAATTTGCTTTTTTCTTCATGTCTCTCGATATGAGTATCAAAATCTTTATTTTTTAAATCCATATCATGGCTAGATTCGTTACCTTCGATTCGCATGTTTAAACACCAAAATACGATATCACACGAGCCATCTATGAACATTTTCATTCATTGAGTCGCTCTTGTCGACGCCTTACTCAAAATTGCTTTTTGCTTCATGTCTCTTGACCTGAGTTTTTAAATCTTGATTTTTTTATTCCATATCATGGCTAGTTTCGTTACCTTCAATTCCCATGTTTAAACACCAAAATCCGATATCACACGAGGAATCTATTAGTATTTTCATTCATTGTGGCGCTCTTGTCGACGGCTTCCTTAAATTTGCTTTTTACTTCATGTCTCTGGACCTGTGTTTTTAAATCTTGATTTTTCAATTCCATATCATGGCTATATTCGTTACCTTCGATTCGCAGGTTTAAACACCAAAATCCGATATCACACAAGCCATCTAGGAACATTTTCACTCAGTGAGGCGCTCTTGTCTACGCCTTCCTCAAAATTGCTTTTTTCTTCATGTCTCTCGACTTGAGTTTCAAAATCTTGATTTTTTAATTCCATATCATGGCTAGATTCGTTACCTTCGATTCGCATGTTTAAACACCAAAATCCGATATCACACAAGCCATCTATGAAGATTTTCAGTCAGTGAGGCGCTCTTGTCTACGCCTTCCTCAAAATTGCTTTTTTCTTCATGTCTCTCGACTTGAGTTTCAAAATCTTGATTTTTCAATTCCATATCGTGGCTAGTTTCGTTACCTTCGATTCGCATGTTTAAACACCAAAATCCGATATCACACGAGCCATCTATGAACATTTTTAGTAAGTGAGGCGCTCTTGTCTACGCCTTCCTCAAATTTGCTTTTTTCTTCATGTCTCTCGACTTGAGTTTGAAAATCTTGATTTTTTAATTCCATATCATGGCTAGATTCGTTACCTTCGATTCGCATGTTTAAACACCAAAATCCGATATCACACGAGCAATCTATGAGCATTTTCATTCATTGTGGCGCTCTTGTCGACGCCTTCCTCAAAATTGCTTTTTTCTTCATGTCTCTCGACCTGAGTTTCAAAATCTTTATTTTTTAATTCCATATCATGGCTATATTCGTTACCTTCGATTCGCATGTTTAAACACCAAAATCCGATATCACACGAGGAATCTATGAACATTTTCATCCATTGAGGCGCTCTTGTCTACGCCTTCCTTAAATTTGCTTTTCACTTCATGTCTCTCGACCATGAGTTTTTAAATCTTGATTTTTCAATTCCATTTCATGGCTATATTCGTTACCTTCGATTCACATGTTTAAACACCAAAATCCGATATCACACGAGCAATCTATGAGCATTTTCATTCATTGTGGCGCTCTTGTCGACGGCTTCCTTAAATTTGCTTTTTACTTTATGTCTCTCGACCTGAGTTTTTAAATCTTGATTTTTTCAATTCCATATCATGGCTATATTCGTTACCTTCGATTCGCAAGTTTAAACACCAAAATCCGATATCACACAAGCCATCTAGGAACATTTTCAGTCAGTGAGGCGCTCTTGTCTACGCCTTCCTCAAAATTGCTTTTTTCTTCATGTCTCTCGACTTGAGTTTCAAAATCTTGATTTTTCAATTCGATATCATGGCTAGTTTCGTTACCTTCGATTTGCATGTTTAAACAACAAAATCCGATATCAAACGAGCCATCTATGAACATTTTTAGTCAGTGAGGCGCTCTTGTCTACGCCTACCTCAAAATTGCTTTTTTCTTCATGTCTCTCGATATGAGTATCAAATTCTTTATTTTTTAATTTCATATGATGGCTAGATTCGTTACATTCGATTCGCATGTTTAAACACCAAAATCCGATATCACACGAGCCATCTATGAACATTTTTAGTAAGTGAGGCGCTCTTGTCTACGCCTTCCTCAAATTTGCTTTTTCCTTCATGTCTCTCGACTTGAGTTTGAAAATCTTGATTTTTTAATTCCATATCATGACTAGATTCGTTACCTTCGATTCGCATGGTTAAACACCAAAATCCGATATCACACGAGGAATCTATGAACATTTTCATCCATTGAGGTGCTCTTGTCTATGCCTTCCTTAAATTTGCTTTTCACTTCATGTCTCTCGACCAAAGTTTTTAAATCTTGATTTTTCAATTCCATATCATGGCTATATTCGTTACCTTCGATTCGCATGTTTAAACACCAAAATCCGATATCACACAAGCCATCTATGAACATTTTCATTCAGTGAGGCGCTCTTGTCTATGCCTTCCTCAAATTTGCTTTTCTCTTTATGTCTCTGGACCTGAGTTTTTAAATCTTGATTTTTCAATTCCATATCATGGCTTTATTCGTTACCTTCGATTCGCATGTTTAAACACCAAAATCCGATATCACACAAGCTATCTATGAACATTTTCAGTCAGTGAGGCGCTCTTGTCTACGCCTTCCTCAAAATTGCTTTTTTCTTCACTTCTCTCGACCTGAGTTTCAAAATCTTGATATTTTAATTCCATATCATGGCTATATTCGTTACCTTCGATTCGCATGTTTAAACACCAAAATCCGATATCACACGAGGAATCTATGAACATTTTCATCCATTGAGGCGCTCTTGTCTACGCCTTCCTTAAATTTGCTTCTCACTTCATGTCTCTCGACTAGAGTTTTTAAATCTTGATTTTTCAATTCCATATCATGGCTATATTCGTTACCTTCGATTCGCATGTTTAAACACCAAAATCCGATATCACACGAGCAATCTATGAGCATTTTCATTCATTGTGGCGCTCTTGTCGACACCTTCCTTAAATTTGCTTTTTACTTTATGTCTCTTGACCTGAGTTTTTAAATCTTGATTTTTCAATTCCATTTCATGGCTATATTCGTTACCTTCGATTCACATGTTTAAACACCAAAATCCGATATCACACGAGCAATCTATGAGCATTTTCATTCATTGTGGCGCTCTTGTCGACGGCTTCCTTAAATTTGCTTTTTACTTCATGTCTCTGGACCTGTGTTTTTAAATCTTGATTTTTCAATTCCATATCATGGCTATATTCGTTACCTTCGATTCGCAGGTTTAAACACCAAAATCCGATATCACACAAGCCATCTAGGAACATTTTCAGTCAGTGAGGCGCTCTTGTCTACGCCTTCCTCAAAATTGCTTTTTTCTTCATGTCTCTCGACTTGAGTTTCAAAATCTTGATTTTTTAATTCCATATCATGGCTAGATTCGTTACCTTCGATTCGCATGGTTAAACACCAAAATCCGATATCACACAAGCCATCTATGAACATTTTCAGTCAGTAAGGCGCTCTTGTCTACGCCTTCCTCAAAATTGCTTTTTTCTTCATGTCTCTCGACTTGAGTTTCAAAATCTTGATTTTTCAATTCCATATCGTGGCTAGTTTCGTTACCTTCGATTCGCATGTTTAAACACCAAAATCCGATATCACACGAGCCATCTATGAACATTTTTAGTAAGTGAGGCGCTCTTGTCTACGCCTTCCTCAAATTTGCTTTTTTCTTCATGTCTCTCGACTTGAGTTTGAAAATCTTGATTTTTTAATTCCATATCATGGCTAGATTCGTTACCTTCGATTCGCATGTTTAAACACCAAAATCCGATATCACACGAGCAATCTATGAGCATTTTCATTCATTGTGGCGCTCTTGTCGACGCCTTCCTCAAAATTGCTTTTTTCTTCATGTCTCTCGACCTGAGTTTCAAAATCTTTATTTTTGAATTCCATATCATGGCTATATTCGTTTCCTTCGATTCGCATGTTTAAACACCAAAATCCGATATCACACGAGGAATCTATGAACATTTTCATCCATTGAGGCGCTCTTGTCTACGCCTTCCTTAAATTTGCTTTTCACTTCATGTCTCTCGACCATGAGTTTTTAAATCTTGATTTTTCAATTCCATTTCATGGCTATATTCGTTACCTTCGATTCACATGTTTAAACACCAAAATCCGATATCACACGAGCAATCTATGAGCATTTTCATTCATTGTGGCGCTCTTGTCGACGGCTTCCTTAAATTTGCTTTTTACTTTATGTCTCTCGACCTGAGTTTTTAAATCTTGATTTTTTCAATTCCATATCATGGCTATATTCGTTACCTTCGATTCGCAAGTTTAAACACCAAAATCCGATATCACACAAGCCATCTAGGAACATTTTCAGTCAGTGAGGCGCTCTTGTCTACGCCTTCCTCAAAATTGCTTTTTTCTTCATGTCTCTCGACTTGAGTTTCAAAATCTTGATTTTTCAATTCGATATCATGGCTAGTTTCGTTACCTTCGATTTGCATGTTTAAACAACAAAATCCGATATCAAACGAGCCATCTATGAACATTTTTAGTCAGTGAGGCGCTCTTGTCTACGCCTACCTCAAAATTGCTTTTTTCTTCATGTCTCTCGATATGAGTATCAAATTCTTTATTTTTTAATTCCATATGATGGCTAGATTCGTTACATTCGATTCGCATGTTTAAACACCAAAATCCGATATCACACGAGCCATCTATGAACATTTTTAGTAAGTGAGGCGCTCTTGTCTACGCCTTCCTCAAATTTGCTTTTTCCTTCATGTCTCTCGACTTGAGTTTGAAAATCTTGATTTTTTAATTCCATATCATGGCTATATTCGTTACCTTTGATTCGCATGTTTAAAGACCAAAATCCGATATCACACGAGGAATCTATGAACATTTTCATCCATTGAGGCGCTCTTGTCTACGCCTTCCTTAAATTTGCTTCTCACTTCATGTCTCTCGACTAGAGTTTTTAAATCTTGATTTTTCAATTCCATATCATGGCTATATTCGTTACCTTCGATTCGCATGTTTAAACACCAAAATCCGATATCACACGAGCAATCTATGAGCATTTTCATTCATTGTGGCGCTCTTGTCGACACCTTCCTTAAATTTGCTTTTTACTTTATGTCTCTTGACCTGAGTTTTTAAATCTTGATTTTTTCAATTCCATATCATGGCTATATTCGTTACCTTCGATTCGCATGTTTAAACACCAAAATCCGATATCACACGAGGAATCTATGAACATTTTCATTCATTGTGGCGCTCTTGTCGACACCTTCCTCAAAATTGCTTTTTTCTTCATGTCTCTCGACCTGAGTTTCAAAATCTTTATTTTTAAAATCTATATCATGACTAGATTCGTTACCTTCGATTCGCATGTCTAAACACCAAAATCCGATATCACACGAGGAATCTATGAACATTTTCATCCATTGAGGTGCTCTTGTCTATGCCTTCCTTAAATTTGCTTTTCACTTCATGTCTCTCGACCAAAGTTTTTAAATCTTGATTTTTCAATTCCATATCATGGCTATATTCGTTACCTTCGATTCGCAGGTTTAAACACCAAAATCCGATATCACAGAAGCCATCTAGGAACATTTTCAGTCAGTGAGGCGCTCTTGTCTACGCCTTCCTCAAAATTTGCTTTTTTCTTCATGTCTCTCGATATGAGTATCAAAATCTTTATTTTTTAAATCCATATCATGGCTAGATTCGTTACCTTCGATTCGCATGTTTAAACACCAAAATACGATATCACACGAGCCATCTATGAACATTTTCATTCATTGTGTCGCTCCTGTCTACGCCTTCCTCAAAATTGCTTTTTGCTTCATGTCTCTCGACTTGAGTTTCAAAATCTTGATTTTTTTATTCCATATCATGGCTAGTTTCGTTACCTTCAATTCCCATGTTTAAACACCAAAATCCGATATCACACGAGGAATCTATTAGTATTTTCATTCATTGTGGCGCTCTTGTCGACGGCTTCCTTAAATTTGCTTTTTACTTCATGTCTCTGGACCTGAGTTTTTAAATCTTGATTTTTCAATTCCATATCATGGCTATATTCGTTACCTTCGATTCGCAGGTTTAAACACCAAAATCCGATATCACACAAGCCATCTAGGAACATTTTCAGTCAGTGAGGCGCTCTTGTCTACGCCTTCCTCAAAATTGCTTTTTTCTTCATGTCTCTCGACTTGAGTTTCAAAATCTTGATTTTTTAATTCCATATCATGGCTAGATTCGTTACCTTCGATTCGCATGTTTAAACACCAAAATCCGATATCACACAAGCCATCTATGAACATTTTCAGTCAGTGAGGCGCTCTTGTCTACGCCTTCCTCAAAATTGCTTTTTTCTTCATGTCTCTCGACTTGAGTTTCAAAATCTTGATTTTTCAATTCCATATCGTGGCTAGTTTCGTTACCATCGATTCGCATGTTTAAACACCAAAATCCGATATCACACGAGCCATCTATGAACATTTTTAGTAAGTGAGGCGCTCTTGTCTACGCCTTCCTCAAATTTGCTTTTTCCTTCATGTCTCTCGACTTGAGTTTGAAAATCTTGATTTTTTAATTCCATATCATGGCTAGATTCGTTACCTTCGATTCGCATGTTTAAACAACAAAATCCGATATCACACGAGCAATCTATGAGCATTTTCATTCATTGTGGCGCTCTTGTCGACGCCTTCCTCAAAATTGCTTTTTTCTTCATGTCTCTCGACCTGAGTTTCAAAATCTTTATTTTTTAATTCCATATCATGGCTATATTCGTTACCTTCGATTCGCATGTTTAAACACCAAAATCCGATATCACACGAGGAATCTATGAACATTTTCATCCATTGAGGCGCTCTTGTCTACGCCTTCCTTAAATTTGCTTTTCACTTCATGTCTCTCGACCATGAGTTTTTAAATCTTGATTTTTCAATTCCATATCATGGCTATATTCGTTACCTTCGATTCACATGTTTAAACACCAAAATCCGATATCACACGAGCAATCTATGAGCATTTTCATTCATTGTGGCGCTCTTGTCGACGGCTTCCTTAAATTTGCTTTTTACTTTATGTCTCTCGACCTGAGTTTTTAAATCTTGATTTTTTCAATTCCATATCATGGCTATATTCGTTACCTTCGATTCGCAGGTTTAAACACCAAAATCCGATATCACACAAGCCATCTAGGAACATTTTCAGTCAGTGAGGCGCTCTTGTCTACGCCTTCCTCAAAATTGCTTTTTTCTTCATGTCTCTCGACTTGAGTTTCAAAATCTTGATTTTTCAATTCGATATCATGGCTAGTTTCGTTACCTTCGATTTGCATGTTTAAACACCAAAATCCGATATCAAACGAGCCATCTATGAACATTTTTTGTCAGTGAGGCGCTCTTGTCTACGCCTACCTCAAAATTGCTTTTTTCTTCATGTCTCTCGATATGAGTATCAAATTCTTTATTTTTTAATTCCATATGATGGCTAGATTCGTTACCTTCGATTCGCATGTTTAAACACCAAAATCCGATATCACACGAGCCATCTATGAACATTTTTAGTAAGTGAGGCGCTCTTGTCTACGCCTTCCTCAAATTTGCTTTTTCCTTCATGTCTCTCGACTTGAGTTTGAAAATCTTGATTTTTTAATTCCATATCATGGCTATATTCGTTACCTTTGATTCGCATGTTTAAACACCAAAATCCGATATCACACGAGGAATCTATGAACATTTTCATCCATTGAGGCGCTCTTGTCTACGCCTTCCTTAAATTTGCTTCTCACTTCATGTCTCTCGACTAGAGTTTTTAAATCTTGATTTTTCAATTCCATATCATGGCTATACTCGTTACCTTCGATTCGCATGTTTAAACACCAAAATCCGATATCACACGAGCAATCTATGAGCATTTTCATTCATTGTGGCGCTCTTGTCGACACCTTCCTTAAATTTGCTTTTTACTTTATGTCTCTCGACCTGAGTTTTTAAATCTTGATTTTTTCAATTCCATATCATGGCTATATTCGTTACCTTCGATTCGCATGTTTAAACACCAAAATCCGATATCACACGAGGAATCTATGAGCATTTTCATTCATTGTGGCGCTCTTGTCGACACCTTCCTTAAATTTGCTTTTTACTTTATGTCTCTCGACCTGAGTTTTTAAATCTTGATTTTTTCAATTCTATATCATGGCTATATTCGTTACCTTCGATTCGCATGTTTAAACACCAAAATCCGATATCACACGAGGAATCTATGAACATTTTCATCCATTGAGGCGCTCTTGTCTATGCCTTCCTTAAATTTGCTTTTCACTTCATGTCTCTCGACCAAAGTTTTTAAATCTTGATTTTTCAATTCCATATCATGGCTATATTCGTTACCTTCGATTCGCATGTTTAAACACCAAAATCCGATATCACACAAGCCATCTATGAACATTTTCATTCAGTGAGGCGCTCTTGTCTACGCCTTCCTCAAATTTGCTTTTCTCTTTATGTCTCTGGACCTGAGTTTTTAAATCTTGATTTTTCAATTCCATATCATGTCTTTATTCGTTACCTTCGATTCGCATGTTTAAACACCAAAATCCGATATCACACAAGCCATCTATGAACATTTTCAGTCAGTGAGGCGCTCTTGTCTACGCCTTCCTCAAAATTGCTTTTTTCTTCATGTCTCTCGACCTGAGTTGCAAAATCTTGATTTTTCAATTCGATATCATGGCTAGTTTCGTTACCTTCGATTTGCATGTTTAAACACCAAAATCCGATATCAAACGAGCCATCTATGAACATTTTTAGTCAGTGAGGCGCTCTTGTCTACGCCTACCTCAAAATTGCTTTTTTCTTCATGTCTCTCGATATGAGTATCAAATTCTTTATTTTTTAATTCCATATGATGGCTAGATTCGTTACATTCGATTCGCATGTTTAAACACCAAAATCCGATATCACACGAGCCATCTATGAACATTTTTAGTAAGTGAGGCGCTCTTGTCTACGCCTTCCTCAAAATTGCTTTTTTCTTCATGTCTCTCGACTTGAGTTTCAAAATCTTGATTTTTCAATTCGATATCATGGCTAGTTTCGTTACCTTCGATTTGCATGTTTAAACACCAAAATCCGATATCACACGAGCAATCTATGAGCATTTTCATTCATTGTGGCGCTCTTGTCGACGCCTTCCTCAAAATTGCTTTTTTCTTCATGTCTCTCGACCTGAGTTGCAAAATCTTGATTTTTTAATTCGATATCATGGCTAGTTTCGTTACCTTCGATCTGCATGTTTAAACACCAAAATTCAATATCACACGAGCCATCTATGAACATTTTTAGTCAGTGAGGCGCTCTTGTCTACGCCTACCTCAAAATTGCTTTTTTCTTCATGTCTCTCGATATGAGTATCAAAATGTTTATTTTTTAATTCCATATCATTGCTATATTCGTTACCTTCGATTCACATGTTTAAACACCAAAATCCGATATCACACGAGCCATCTATGAACATTTTTACTCAGTGAGGCGCTCTTGTCTACGCCTTCCTCAAAATTCTTGTTTTCGTCATGTATCTTGGCTTGAGTTTCAAAATCTTGATTTTTTAATTCCATATCATGGCTAGATTCGATACCTTGGATTCGCATGTTTAAACACCAAAATCCGATATCACACTTAAATTTGCTTTTTACTTCATGTCTCTGGACCTGAGTTTTTAAATCTTGATTTTTTCAATTCCATATCATGGCTATATTCGTTACCTTCGATTCGCATGTTTAAACACCAAAATCCGATATCACACGAGGAATCTATGAACATTTTCATCCATTGAGGCGCTCTTGTCTACGCCTTCCTTAAATTTGCTTTTCACTTCATGTCTCTCGACCATGAGTTTTTAAATCTTGATTTTTCAATTCCATTTCATGGCTATATTCGTTACCTTCGATTCACATGTTTAAACACCAAAATCCGATATCACACGAGCAATCTATGAGCATTTTCATTCATTGTGGCGCTCTTGTCGACGGCTTCCTTAAATTTGCTTTTTACTTTATGTCTCTCGACCTGAGTTTTTAAATCTTGATTTTTTCAATTCCATATCATGGCTATATTCGTTACCTTCGATTCGCAAGTTTAAACACCAAAATCCGATATCACACAAGCCATCTAGGAACATTTTCAGTCAGTGAGGCGCTCTTGTCTACGCCTTCCTCAAAATTGCTTTTTTCTTCATGTCTCTCGACTTGAGTTTCAAAATCTTGATTTTTCAATTCGATATCATGGCTAGTTTCGTTACCTTCGATTTGCATGTTTAAACACCAAAATCCGATATCAAACGAGCCATCTATGAACATTTTTAGTCAGTGAGGCGCTCTTGTCTACGCCTACCTCAAAATTGCTTTTTTCTTCATGTCTCTCGATATGAGTATCAAATTCTTTATTTTTTAATTCCATATCATGGCTAGATTCGTTACCTTCGATTCGCATGTTTAAACACCAAAATACGATATCACACGAGCCATCTATGAACATTTTCATTCATTGTGTCGCTCCTGTCTACGCCTTCCTCAAAATTGCTTTTTGCTTCATGTCTCTCGACTTGAGTTTCAAAATCTTGATTTTTTTATTCCATATCATGGCTAGTTTCGTTACCTTCAATTCCCATGTTTAAACACCAAAATCCGATATCACACGAGGAATCTATTAGTATTTTCATTCATTGTGGCGCTCTTGTCGACGGCTTCCTTAAATTTGCTTTTTACTTCATGTCTCTGGACCTGAGTTTTTAAATCTTGATTTTTCAATTCCATATCATGGCTATATTCGTTACCTTCGATTCGCAGGTTTAAACACCAAAATCCGATATCACACAAGCCATCTAGGAACATTTTCAGTCAGTGAGGCGCTCTTGTCTACGCCTTCCTCAAAATTGCTTTTTTCTTCATGTCTCTCGACTTGAGTTTCAAAATCTTGATTTTTTAATTCCATATCATGGCTAGATTCGTTACCTTCGATTCGCATGTTTAAACACCAAAATCCGATATCACACAAGCCATCTATGAACATTTTCAGTCAGTGAGGCGCTCTTGTCTACGCCTTCCTCAAAATTGCTTTTTTCTTCATGTCTCTCGACTTGAGTTTCAAAATCTTGATTTTTCAATTCCATATCGTGGCTAGTTTCGTTACCATCGATTCGCATGTTTAAACACCAAAATCCGATATCACACGAGCCATCTATGAACATTTTTAGTAAGTGAGGCGCTCTTGTCTACGCCTTCCTCAAATTTGCTTTTTCCTTCATGTCTCTCGACTTGAGTTTGAAAATCTTGATTTTTTAATTCCATATCATGGCTAGATTCGTTACCTTCGATTCGCATGTTTAAACACCAAAATCCGATATCACACGAGCAATCTATGAGCATTTTCATTCATTGTGGCGCTCTTGTCGACGCCTTCCTCAAAATTGCTTTTTTCTTCATGTCTCTCGACCTGAGTTTCAAAATCTTTATTTTTTAATTCCATATCATGGCTATATTCGTTACCTTCGATTCGCATGTTTAAACACCAAAATCCGATATCACACGAGGAATCTATGAACATTTTCATCCATTGAGGCGCTCTTGTCTACGCCTTCCTTAAATTTGCTTTTCACTTCATGTCTCTCGACCATGAGTTTT
This sequence comes from Azolla caroliniana, assembly GCF_043228905.1. Lineage (NCBI taxonomy): Eukaryota > Viridiplantae > Streptophyta > Polypodiopsida > Salviniales > Salviniaceae > Azolla > Azolla caroliniana. The sequence goes on along the minus strand of NW_028230489.1, from coordinate 37,984 downwards.
TAAATCTTGATTTTTCAATTCCATATCATGGCTATATTCGTTACCTTCGATTCACATGTTTAAACACCAAAATCCGATATCACACGAGCAATCTATGAGCATTTTCATTCATTGTGGCGCTCTTGTCGACGGCTTCCTTAAATTTGCTTTTTACTTTATGTCTCTCGACCTGAGTTTTTAAATCTTGATTTTTTCAATTCCATATCATGGCTATATTCGTTACCTTCGATTCGCAGGTTTAAACACCAAAATCCGATATCACACAAGCCATCTAGGAACATTTTCAGTCAGTGAGGCGCTCTTGTCTACGCCTTCCTCAAAATTGCTTTTTTCTTCATGTCTCTCGACTTGAGTTTCAAAATCTTGATTTTTCAATTCGATATCATGGCTAGTTTCGTTACCTTCGATTTGCATGTTTAAACACCAAAATCCGATATCAAACGAGCCATCTATGAACATTTTTTGTCAGTGAGGCGCTCTTGTCTACGCCTACCTCAAAATTGCTTTTTTCTTCATGTCTCTCGATATGAGTATCAAATTCTTTATTTTTTAATTCCATATGATGGCTAGATTCGTTACCTTCGATTCGCATGTTTAAACACCAAAATCCGATATCACACGAGCCATCTATGAACATTTTTAGTAAGTGAGGCGCTCTTGTCTACGCCTTCCTCAAATTTGCTTTTTCCTTCATGTCTCTCGACTTGAGTTTGAAAATCTTGATTTTTTAATTCCATATCATGGCTATATTCGTTACCTTTGATTCGCATGTTTAAACACCAAAATCCGATATCACACGAGGAATCTATGAACATTTTCATCCATTGAGGCGCTCTTGTCTACGCCTTCCTTAAATTTGCTTCTCACTTCATGTCTCTCGACTAGAGTTTTTAAATCTTGATTTTTCAATTCCATATCATGGCTATACTCGTTACCTTCGATTCGCATGTTTAAACACCAAAATCCGATATCACACGAGCAATCTATGAGCATTTTCATTCATTGTGGCGCTCTTGTCGACACCTTCCTTAAATTTGCTTTTTACTTTATGTCTCTCGACCTGAGTTTTTAAATCTTGATTTTTTCAATTCCATATCATGGCTATATTCGTTACCTTCGATTCGCATGTTTAAACACCAAAATCCGATATCACACGAGGAATCTATGAGCATTTTCATTCATTGTGGCGCTCTTGTCGACACCTTCCTTAAATTTGCTTTTTACTTTATGTCTCTCGACCTGAGTTTTTAAATCTTGATTTTTTCAATTCTATATCATGGCTATATTCGTTACCTTCGATTCGCATGTTTAAACACCAAAATCCGATATCACACGAGGAATCTATGAACATTTTCATCCATTGAGGCGCTCTTGTCTATGCCTTCCTTAAATTTGCTTTTCACTTCATGTCTCTCGACCAAAGTTTTTAAATCTTGATTTTTCAATTCCATATCATGGCTATATTCGTTACCTTCGATTCGCATGTTTAAACACCAAAATCCGATATCACACAAGCCATCTATGAACATTTTCATTCAGTGAGGCGCTCTTGTCTACGCCTTCCTCAAATTTGCTTTTCTCTTTATGTCTCTGGACCTGAGTTTTTAAATCTTGATTTTTCAATTCCATATCATGGCTTTATTCGTTACCTTCGATTCGCATGTTTAAACACCAAAATCCGATATCACACAAGCCATCTATGAACATTTTCAGTCAGTGAGGCGCTCTTGTCTACGCCTTCCTCAAAATTGCTTTTTTCTTCATGTCTCTCGACCTGAGTTGCAAAATCTTGATTTTTCAATTCGATATCATGGCTAGTTTCGTTACCTTCGATTTGCATGTTTAAACACCAAAATCCGATATCAAACGAGCCATCTATGAACATTTTTAGTCAGTGAGGCGCTCTTGTCTACGCCTACCTCAAAATTGCTTTTTTCTTCATGTCTCTCGATATGAGTATCAAATTCTTTATTTTTTAATTCCATATGATGGCTAGATTCGTTACATTCGATTCGCATGTTTAAACACCAAAATCCGATATCACACGAGCCATCTATGAACATTTTTAGTAAGTGAGGCGCTCTTGTCTACGCCTTCCTCAAAATTGCTTTTTTCTTCATGTCTCTCGACTTGAGTTTCAAAATCTTGATTTTTCAATTCGATATCATGGCTAGTTTCGTTACCTTCGATTTGCATGTTTAAACACCAAAATCCGATATCACACGAGCAATCTATGAGCATTTTCATTCATTGTGGCGCTCTTGTCGACGCCTTCCTCAAAATTGCTTTTTTCTTCATGTCTCTCGACCTGAGTTGCAAAATCTTGATTTTTTAATTCGATATCATGGCTAGTTTCGTTACCTTCGATCTGCATGTTTAAACACCAAAATTCGATATCACACGAGCCATCTATGAACATTTTTAGTCAGTGAGGCGCTCTTGTCTACGCCTACCTCAAAATTGCTTTTTTCTTCATGTCTCTCGATATGAGTATCAAAATGTTTATTTTTTAATTCCATATCATTGCTATATTCGTTACCTTCGATTCACATGTTTAAACACCAAAATCCGATATCACACGAGCCATCTATGAACATTTTTACTCAGTGAGGCGCTCTTGTCTACGCCTTCCTCAAAATTCTTGTTTTCGTCATGTATCTTGGCTTGAGTTTCAAAATCTTGATTTTTTAATTCCATATCATGGCTAGATTCGATACCTTGGATTCGCATGTTTAAACACCAAAATCCGATATCACACTTAAATTTGCTTTTTACTTCATGTCTCTGGACCTGAGTTTTTAAATCTTGATTTTTTCAATTCCATATCATGGCTATATTCGTTACCTTCGATTCGCATGTTTAAACACCAAAATCCGATATCACACGAGGAATCTATGAACATTTTCATCCATTGAGGCGCTCTTGTCTATGCCTTCCTTAAATTTGCTTTTCACTTCATGTCTCTCGACCAAAGTTTTTAAATCTTGATTTTTCAATTCCATATCATGGCTATATTCGTTACCTTCGATTCGCATGTTTAAACACCAAAATCCGATATCACACAAGCCATCTATGAACATTTTCATTCAGTGAGGCGCTCTTGTCTACGGCTTCCTCAAATTTGCTTTTCTCTTTATGTCTCTGGACCTGAGTTTTTAAATCTTGATTTTTCAATTCCATATCATGGCTTTATCCGTTACCTTCGATTCGCATGTTTAAACACCAAAATCCGATATCACACAAGCCATCTATGAACATTTTCAGTCAGTGAGGCGCTCTTGTCTACGCCTTCCTCAAAATTGCTTTTTTCTTCATGTCTCTCGACCTGAGTTGCAAAATCTTGATTTTTTAATTCGATATCATGGCTAGTTTCGTTACCTTCGATTCGCATGTTTAAACACCAAAATCCGATATCACACGAGCAATCTATGAGCATTTTCATTCATTGTGGCGCTCTTGTCGACGGCTTCCTTAAATTTGCTTTTTACTTTATGTCTCTCGACCTGAGTTTTTAAATCTTGATTTTTCAATTCCATATCATGGCTATATTCGTTACCTTCAATTCGCATGTTTAAACACCAAAACCCGATATCACACGAGCCATCTATGAACATTTTTAGTAAGTGAGGCGGTCTTGTCTACGCCTTCCTCAAAATTGCTTTTTTCTTCATGTCCCTCGACTTGAGTTTCAAAATCTTGATTTTTCAATTCCATGTCGTGGCTATATTCGTTACCTTCGATTCGCATGTTTAAACACCAAAATCCGATATCACACAAGCCATCTATGAACATTTTCAGTCAGTGAGGCGCTCTTGTCTACGCCTTCCTCAAAATTGCTTTTTTCTTCATGTCTCTCGACCTGAGTTGCAAAATCTTGATTTTTTAATTCAATATCATGGCTAGTTTCGTTACCTTCGATTTGCATGTTTAAACACCAAAATTCGATATCACACGAGCCATCTATGCACATTTTCAGTCAGTGAGGCGCTCTTGTCTACGCCTTCCTCAAAATTGCTTTTTTCTTCATGTCTCTCGACCTGAATTGCAAAATCTTGATTTTTTAATTCGATATCATGGCTAGTTTCGTTACCTTCGATTTGCATGTTTAAACACCAAAATCCGATATCAAACGAGCCATCTATGAACATTTTTAGTCAGTGAGGCGCTCTTGTCTACGCCTACCTCAAAATTGCTTTTTTCTTCATGTCTCTCGATATGAGTATCAAATTCTTTATTTTTTAATTCCATATCATGGCTAGATTCGTTACCTTCGATTCGCATGTTTAAACACCAAAATCCGATATCACACGAGCCATCTATGAACATTTTTAGTAAGTGAGGCGCTCTTGTCTACGCCTTCCTCAAATTTGCTTTTTCCTTCATGTCTCTCGACTTGAGTTTGAAAATCTTGATTTTTTAATTCCATATCATGGCTAGATTCGTTACCTTCGATTCGCATGTTTAAACACCAAAATCCGATATCACACGAGCAATCTATGAGCATTTTCATTCATTGTGGCGCTCTTGTCGACGCCTTCCTCAAAATTGCTTTTTTCTTCATGTCTCTCGACCTGAGTTTCAAAATCTTTATTTTTTAATTCCATATCATGGCTATATTCGTTACCTTCGATTCGCATGTTTAAACACCAAAATCCGATATCACACGAGGAATCTATGAACATTTTCATCCATTGAGGCGCTCTTGTCTACGCCTTCCTTAAATTTGCTTTTCACTTCATGTCTCTCGACCAGAGTTTTTAAATCTTGATTTTTCAATTCCATATCATGGCTATATTCGTTACCTTCGATTCGCATGTTTAAACACCAAAATCCGATATCACACGAGCAATCTATGAGCATTTTCATTCATTGTGGCGCTCTTGTCGACACCTTCCTTAAATTTGCTTTTTACTTTATGTCTCTCGACCTGAGTTTTTAAATCTTGATTTTTTCAATTCTATATCATGGCTATATTCGTTACCTTCGATTCGCATGTTTAAACACCAAAATCCGATATCACACGAGGAATCTATGAACATTTTCATCCATTGAGGCGCTCTTGTCTATGCCTTCCTTAAATTTGCTTTTCACTTCATGTCTCTCGACCAAAGTTTTTAAATCTTGATTTTTCAATTCCATATCATGGCTATATTCGTTACCTTCGATTCGCATGTTTAAACACCAAAATCCGATATCACACAAGCCATCTATGAACATTTTCATTCAGTGAGGCGCTCTTGTCTACGCCTTCCTCAAATTTGCTTTTCTCTTTATGTCTCTGGACCTGAGTTTTTAAATCTTGATTTTTCAATTCCATATCATGGCTTTATTCGTTACCTTCGATTCGCATGTTTAAACACCAAAATCCGATATCAAACGAGCCATCTATGAACATTTTTAGTCAGTGAGGCGCTCTTGTCTACGCCTACCTCAAAATTGCTTTTTTCTTCATGTCTCTCGATATGAGTATCAAATTCTTTATTTTTTAATTCCATATGATGGCTAGATTCGTTACATTCGATTCGCATGTTTAAACACCAAAATCCGATATCACACGAGCCATCTATGAACATTTTTAGTAAGTGAGCCGCTCTTGTCTACGCCTTCCTCAAAATTGCTTTTTTCTTCATGTCTCTCGACTTGAGTTTCAAAATCTTGATTTTTCAATTCGATATCATGGCTAGTTTCGTTACCTTCGATTTGCATGTTTAAACACCAAAATCCGATATCACACGAGCAATCTATGAGCATTTTCATTCATTGTGGCGCTCTTGTCGACGCCTTCCTCAAAATTGCTTTTTTCTTCATGTCTCTCGACCTGAGTTGCAAAATCTTGATTTTTTAATTCGATATCATGGCTAGTTTCGTTACCTTCGATCTGCATGTTTAAACACCAAAATTCGATATCACACGAGCCATCTATGAACATTTTTAGTCAGTGAGGCGCTCTTGTCTACGCCTACCTCAAAATTGCTTTTTTCTTCATGTCTCTCGATATGAGTATCAAAATGTTTATTTTTTAATTCCATATCATTGCTATATTCGTTACCTTCGATTCACATGTTTAAACACCAAAATCCGATATCACACGAGCCATCTATGAACATTTTTACTCAGTGAGGCGCTCTTGTCTACGCCTTCCTCAAAATTCTTGTTTTCGTCATGTATCTTGGCTTGAGTTTCAAAATCTTGATTTTTTAATTCCATATCATGGCTAGATTCGATACCTTGGATTCGCATGTTTAAACACCAAAATCCGATATCACACTTAAATTTGCTTTTTACTTCATGTCTCTGGACCTGAGTTTTTAAATCTTGATTTTTTCAATTCCATATCATGGCTATATTCGTTACCTTCGATTCGCATGTTTAAACACCAAAATCCGATATCACACGAGGAATCTATGAACATTTTCATCCATTGAGGCGCTCTTGTCTATGCCTTCCTTAAATTTGCTTTTCACTTCATGTCTCTCGACCAAAGTTTTTAAATCTTGATTTTTCAATTCCATATCATGGCTATATTCGTTACCTTCGATTCGCATGTTTAAACACCAAAATCCGATATCACACAAGCCATCTATGAACATTTTCATTCAGTGAGGCGCTCTTGTCTACGGCTTCCTCAAATTTGCTTTTCTCTTTATGTCTCTGGACCTGAGTTTTTAAATCTTGATTTTTCAATTCCATATCATGGCTTTATCCGTTACCTTCGATTCGCATGTTTAAACACCAAAATCCGATATCACACAAGCCATCTATGAACATTTTCAGTCAGTGAGGCGCTCTTGTCTACGCCTTCCTCAAAATTGCTTTTTTCTTCATGTCTCTCGACCTGAGTTGCAAAATCTTGATTTTTTAATTCGATATCATGGCTAGTTTCGTTACCTTCGATTCGCATGTTTAAACACCAAAATCCGATATCACACGAGCAATCTATGAGCATTTTCATTCATTGTGGCGCTCTTGTCGACGGCTTCCTTAAATTTGCTTTTTACTTTATGTCTCTCGACCTGAGTTTTTAAATCTTGATTTTTCAATTCCATATCATGGCTATATTCGTTACCTTCAATTCGCATGTTTAAACACCAAAACCCGATATCACACGAGCCATCTATGAACATTTTTAGTAAGTGAGGCGGTCTTGTCTACGCCTTCCTCAAAATTGCTTTTTTCTTCATGTCCCTCGACTTGAGTTTCAAAATCTTGATTTTTCAATTCCATGTCGTGGCTATATTCGTTACCTTCGATTCGCATGTTTAAACACCAAAATCCGATATCACACAAGCCATCTATGAACATTTTCAGTCAGTGAGGCGCTCTTGTCTACGCCTTCCTCAAAATTGCTTTTTTCTTCATGTCTCTCGACCTGAGTTGCAAAATCTTGATTTTTTAATTCAATATCATGGCTAGTTTCGTTACCTTCGATTTGCATGTTTAAACACCAAAATTCGATATCACACGAGCCATCTATGCACATTTTCAGTCAGTGAGGCGCTCTTGTCTACGCCTTCCTCAAAATTGCTTTTTTCTTCATGTCTCTCGACCTGAATTGCAAAATCTTGATTTTTTAATTCGATATCATGGCTAGTTTCGTTACCTTCGATTTGCATGTTTAAACACCAAAATCCGATATCAAACGAGCCATCTATGAACATTTTTAGTCAGTGAGGCGCTCTTGTCTACGCCTACCTCAAAATTGCTTTTTTCTTCATGTCTCTCGATATGAGTATCAAATTCTTTATTTTTTAATTCCATATCATGGCTAGATTCGTTACCTTCGATTCGCATGTTTAAACACCAAAATCCGATATCACACGAGCCATCTATGAACATTTTTAGTAAGTGAGGCGCTCTTGTCTACGCCTTCCTCAAATTTGCTTTTTCCTTCATGTCTCTCGACTTGAGTTTGAAAATCTTGATTTTTTAATTCCATATCATGGCTAGATTCGTTACCTTCGATTCGCATGTTTAAACACCAAAATCCGATATCACACGAGCAATCTATGAGCATTTTCATTCATTGTGGCGCTCTTGTCGACGCCTTCCTCAAAATTGCTTTTTTCTTCATGTCTCTCGACCTGAGTTTCAAAATCTTTATTTTTTAATTCCATATCATGGCTATATTCGTTACCTTCGATTCGCATGTTTAAACACCAAAATCCGATATCACACGAGGAATCTATGAACATTTTCATCCATTGAGGCGCTCTTGTCTACGCCTTCCTTAAATTTGCTTTTCACTTCATGTCTCTCGACCAGAGTTTTTAAATCTTGATTTTTCAATTCCATATCATGGCTATATTCGTTACCTTCGATTCGCATGTTTAAACACCAAAATCCGATATCACACGAGCAATCTATGAGCATTTTCATTCATTGTGGCGCTCTTGTCGACACCTTCCTTAAATTTGCTTTTTACTTTATGTCTCTCGACCTGAGTTTTTAAATCTTGATTTTTTCAATTCTATATCATGGCTATATTCGTTACCTTCGATTCGCATGTTTAAACACCAAAATCCGATATCACACGAGGAATCTATGAACATTTTCATCCATTGAGGCGCTCTTGTCTATGCCTTCCTTAAATTTGCTTTTCACTTCATGTCTCTCGACCAAAGTTTTTAAATCTTGATTTTTCAATTCCATATCATGGCTATATTCGTTACCTTCGATTCGCATGTTTAAACACCAAAATCCGATATCACACAAGCCATCTATGAACATTTTCATTCAGTGAGGCGCTCTTGTCTACGCCTTCCTCAAATTTGCTTTTCTCTTTATGTCTCTGGACCTGAGTTTTTAAATCTTGATTTTTCAATTCCATATCATGGCTTTATTCGTTACCTTCGATTCGCATGTTTAAACACCAAAATCCGATATCACACAAGCCATCTATGAACATTTTCAGTCAGTGAGGCGCTCTTGTCTACGCCTTCCTCAAAATTGCTTTTTTCTTCATGTCTCTCGACCTGAGTTGCAAAATCTTGATTTTTTAATTCGATATCATGGCTAGTTTCGTTACCTTCGATCTGCATGTTTAAACACCAAAATTCGATATCACACGAGCCATCTATGAACATTTTTAGTCAGTGAGGCGCTCTTGTCTACGCCTACCTCAAAATTGCTTTTTTCTTCATGTCTCTCGATATGAGTATCAAAATGTTTATTTTTTAATTCCATATCATTGCTATATTCGTTACCTTCGATTCACATGTTTAAACACCAAAATCCGATATCACACGAGCCATCTATGAACATTTTTACTCAGTGAGGCGCTCTTGTCTACGCCTTCCTCAAAATTCTTGTTTTCGTCATGTATCTTGGCTTGAGTTTCAAAATCTTGATTTTTTAATTCCATATCATGGCTAGATTCGATACCTTGGATTCGCATGTTTAAACACCAAAATCCGATATCACACTTAAATTTGCTTTTTACTTCATGTCTCTGGACCTGAGTTTTTAAATCTTGATTTTTTCAATTCCATATCATGGCTATATTCGTTACCTTCGATTCGCATGTTTAAACACCAAAATCCGATATCACACGAGGAATCTATGAACATTTTCATCCATTGAGGCGCTCTTGTCTATGCCTTCCTTAAATTTGCTTTTCACTTCATGTCTCTCGACCAAAGTTTTTAAATCTTGATTTTTCAATTCCATATCATGGCTATATTCGTTACCTTCGATTCGCATGTTTAAACACCAAAATCCGATATCACACAAGCCATCTATGAACATTTTCATTCAGTGAGGCGCTCTTGTCTACGGCTTCCTCAAATTTGCTTTTCTCTTTATGTCTCTGGACCTGAGTTTTTAAATCTTGATTTTTCAATTCCATATCATGGCTTTATCCGTTACCTTCGATTCGCATGTTTAAACACCAAAATCCGATATCACACAAGCCATCTATGAACATTTTCAGTCAGTGAGGCGCTCTTGTCTACGCCTTCCTCAAAATTGCTTTTTTCTTCATGTCTCTCGACCTGAGTTGCAAAATCTTGATTTTTTAATTCGATATCATGGCTAGTTTCGTTACCTTCGATTCGCATGTTTAAACACCAAAATCCGATATCACACGAGCAATCTATGAGCATTTTCATTCATTGTGGCGCTCTTGTCGACGGCTTCCTTAAATTTGCTTTTTACTTTATGTCTCTCGACCTGAGTTTTTAAATCTTGATTTTTCAATTCCATATCATGGCTATATTCGTTACCTTCAATTCGCATGTTTAAACACCAAAACCCGATATCACACGAGCCATCTATGAACATTTTTAGTAAGTGAGGCGGTCTTGTCTACGCCTTCCTCAAAATTGCTTTTTTCTTCATGTCCCTCGACTTGAGTTTCAAAATCTTGATTTTTCAATTCCATGTCGTGGCTATATTCGTTACCTTCGATTCGCATGTTTAAACACCAAAATCCGATATCACACAAGCCATCTATGAACATTTTCAGTCAGTGAGGCGCTCTTGTCTACGCCTTCCTCAAAATTGCTTTTTTCTTCATGTCTCTCGACCTGAGTTGCAAAATCTTGATTTTTTAATTCAATATCATGGCTAGTTTCGTTACCTTCGATTTGCATGTTTAAACACCAAAATTCGATATCACACGAGCCATCTATGCACATTTTCAGTCAGTGAGGCGCTCTTGTCTACGCCTTCCTCAAAATTGCTTTTTTCTTCATGTCTCTCGACCTGAATTGCAAAATCTTGATTTTTTAATTCGATATCATGGCTAGTTTCGTTACCTTCGATTTGCATGTTTAAACACCAAAATCCGATATCAAACGAGCCATCTATGAACATTTTTAGTCAGTGAGGCGCTCTTGTCTACGCCTACCTCAAAATTGCTTTTTTCTTCATGTCTCTCGATATGAGTATCAAATTCTTTATTTTTTAATTCCATATCATGGCTAGATTCGTTACCTTCGATTCGCATGTTTAAACACCAAAATCCGATATCACACGAGCCATCTATGAACATTTTTAGTAAGTGAGGCGCTCTTGTCTACGCCTTCCTCAAATTTGCTTTTTCCTTCATGTCTCTCGACTTGAGTTTGAAAATCTTGATTTTTTAATTCCATATCATGGCTAGATTCGTTACCTTCGATTCGCATGTTTAAACACCAAAATCCGATATCACACGAGCAATCTATGAGCATTTTCATTCATTGTGGCGCTCTTGTCGACGCCTTCCTCAAAATTGCTTTTTTCTTCATGTCTCTCGACCTGAGTTTCAAAATCTTTATTTTTTAATTCCATATCATGGCTATATTCGTTACCTTCGATTCGCATGTTTAAACACCAAAATCCGATATCACACGAGGAATCTATGAACATTTTCATCCATTGAGGCGCTCTTGTCTACGCCTTCCTTAAATTTGCTTTTCACTTCATGTCTCTCGACCAGAGTTTTTAAATCTTGATTTTTCAATTCCATATCATGGCTATATTCGTTACCTTCGATTCGCATGTTTAAACACCAAAATCCGATATCACACGAGCAATCTATGAGCATTTTCATTCATTGTGGCGCTCTTGTCGACACCTTCCTTAAATTTGCTTTTTACTTTATGTCTCTCGACCTGAGTTTTTAAATCTTGATTTTTTCAATTCTATATCATGGCTATATTCGTTACCTTCGATTCGCATGTTTAAACACCAAAATCCGATATCACACGAGGAATCTATGAACATTTTCATCCATTGAGGCGCTCTTGTCTATGCCTTCCTTAAATTTGCTTTTCACTTCATGTCTCTCGACCAAAGTTTTTAAATCTTGATTTTTCAATTCCATATCATGGCTATATTCGTTACCTTCGATTCGCATGTTTAAACACCAAAATCCGATATCACACAAGCCATCTATGAACATTTTCATTCAGTGAGGCGCTCTTGTCTACGCCTTCCTCAAATTTGCTTTTCTCTTTATGTCTCTGGACCTGAGTTTTTAAATCTTGATTTTTCAATTCCATATCATGGCTTTATTCGTTACCTTCGATTCGCATGTTTAAACACCAAAATCCGATATCACACAAGCCATCTATGAACATTTTCAGTCAGTGAGGCGCTCTTGTCTACGCCTTCCTCAAAATTGCTTTTTTCTTCATGTCTCTCGACCTGAGTTGCAAAATCTTGATTTTTTAATTCGATATCATGGCTAGTTTCGTTACCTTCGATTCGCATGTTTAAACACCAAAATCCGATGTCACACGAGTTATCTATGAACATTTTCATTCATTGAGTCGCTCTTGTCTACGCCTTCCTCAAAATTGCTTTTTGCTTCATGTCTCTCGACTTGAGTTTCAAAATCTTGATTTTTTTATTCCATATCATGGCTAGTTTCGTTACCTTCGATTCGCATGTTTAAACACCAAAATCCGATATCACACGAGGAATCTATTAACATTTTCATTCATTGTGGCGCTCTTGTCGACGGCTTCTTTAAATTTGATTTTTACTTCATGTCTCTGGACCTGAGTTTCAAAATCTTGATTTTTTAATTCCATATCATGGCTATATTCGTTACCTTCGATTCACATGTTTAAACACCAAAATCCGATATCACACGAGCCATCTATGAACATTTTTACTCAGTGAGGCGCTCTTGTCTACGCCTTCCTCAAAATTGCTGTTTTCGTCATGTATCTTGGCTTGAGTTTCAAAATCTTGATTTTTTAATTCCATATCATGGCTAGATTCGATACCTTGGATTCGCATGTTTAAACACCAAAATCCGATATCACACTTAAATTTGCTTTTTACTTCATGTCTCTGGACCTGAGTTTTTAAATCTTGATTTTTTCAATTCCATATCATGGCTATATTCGTTACCTTCGATTCGCATGTTTAAACACCAAAATCCGATATCACACGAGGAATCTATGAACATTTTCATCCATTGAGGCGCTCTTGTCTATGCCTTCCTTAAATTTGCTTTTCACTTCATGTCTCTCGACCAAAGTTTTTAAATCTTGATTTTTCAATTCCATATCATGGCTATATTCGTTACCTTCGATTCGCATGTTTAAACACCAAAATCCGATATCACACAAGCCATCTATGAACATTTTCATTCAGTGAGGCGCTCTTGTCTACGGCTTCCTCAAATTTGCTTTTCTCTTTATGTCTCTGGACCTGAGTTTTTAAATCTTGATTTTTCAATTCCATATCATGGCTTTATCCGTTACCTTCGATTCGCATGTTTAAACACCAAAATCCGATATCACACAAGCCATCTATGAACATTTTCAGTCAGTGAGGCGCTCTTGTCTACGCCTTCCTCAAAATTGCTTTTTTCTTCATGTCTCTCGACCTGAGTTGCAAAATCTTGATTTTTTAATTCGATATCATGGCTAGTTTCGTTACCTTCGATTCGCATGTTTAAACACCAAAATCCGATATCACACGAGCAATCTATGAGCATTTTCATTCATTGTGGCGCTCTTGTCGACGGCTTCCTTAAATTTGCTTTTTACTTTATGTCTCTCGACCTGAGTTTTTAAATCTTGATTTTTCAATTCCATATCATGGCTATATTCGTTACCTTCAATTCGCATGTTTAAACACCAAAACCCGATATCACACGAGCCATCTATGAACATTTTTAGTAAGTGAGGCGGTCTTGTCTACGCCTTCCTCAAAATTGCTTTTTTCTTCATGTCCCTCGACTTGAGTTTCAAAATCTTGATTTTTCAATTCCATGTCGTGGCTATATTCGTTACCTTCGATTCGCATGTTTAAACACCAAAATCCGATATCACACAAGCCATCTATGAACATTTTCAGTCAGTGAGGCGCTCTTGTCTACGCCTTCCTCAAAATTGCTTTTTTCTTCATGTCTCTCGACCTGAGTTGCAAAATCTTGATTTTTTAATTCAATATCATGGCTAGTTTCGTTACCTTCGATTTGCATGTTTAAACACCAAAATTCGATATCACACGAGCCATCTATGCACATTTTCAGTCAGTGAGGCGCTCTTGTCTACGCCTTCCTCAAAATTGCTTTTTTCTTCATGTCTCTCGACCTGAATTGCAAAATCTTGATTTTTTAATTCGATATCATGGCTAGTTTCGTTACCTTCGATTTGCATGTTTAAACACCAAAATCCGATATCAAACGAGCCATCTATGAACATTTTTAGTCAGTGAGGCGCTCTTGTCTACGCCTACCTCAAAATTGCTTTTTTCTTCATGTCTCTCGATATGAGTATCAAATTCTTTATTTTTTAATTCCATATCATGGCTAGATTCGTTACCTTCGATTCGCATGTTTAAACACCAAAATCCGATATCACACGAGCCATCTATGAACATTTTTAGTAAGTGAGGCGCTCTTGTCTACGCCTTCCTCAAATTTGCTTTTTCCTTCATGTCTCTCGACTTGAGTTTGAAAATCTTGATTTTTTAATTCCATATCATGGCTAGATTCGTTACCTTCGATTCGCATGTTTAAACACCAAAATCCGATATCACACGAGCAATCTATGAGCATTTTCATTCATTGTGGCGCTCTTGTCGACGCCTTCCTCAAAATTGCTTTTTTCTTCATGTCTCTCGACCTGAGTTTCAAAATCTTTATTTTTTAATTCCATATCATGGCTATATTCGTTACCTTCGATTCGCATGTTTAAACACCAAAATCCGATATCACACGAGGAATCTATGAACATTTTCATCCATTGAGGCGCTCTTGTCTACGCCTTCCTTAAATTTGCTTTTCACTTCATGTCTCTCGACCAGAGTTTTTAAATCTTGATTTTTCAATTCCATATCATGGCTATATTCGTTACCTTCGATTCGCATGTTTAAACACCAAAATCCGATATCACACGAGCAATCTATGAGCATTTTCATTCATTGTGGCGCTCTTGTCGACACCTTCCTTAAATTTGCTTTTTACTTTATGTCTCTCGACCTGAGTTTTTAAATCTTGATTTTTTCAATTCTATATCATGGCTATATTCGTTACCTTCGATTCGCATGTTTAAACACCAAAATCCGATATCACACGAGGAATCTATGAACATTTTCATCCATTGAGGCGCTCTTGTCTATGCCTTCCTTAAATTTGCTTTTCACTTCATGTCTCTCGACCAAAGTTTTTAAATCTTGATTTTTCAATTCCATATCATGGCTATATTCGTTACCTTCGATTCGCATGTTTAAACACCAAAATCCGATATCACACAAGCCATCTATGAACATTTTCATTCAGTGAGGCGCTCTTGTCTACGCCTTCCTCAAATTTGCTTTTCTCTTTATGTCTCTGGACCTGAGTTTTTAAATCTTGATTTTTCAATTCCATATCATGGCTTTATTCGTTACCTTCGATTCGCATGTTTAAACACCAAATTCGATATCACACAAGCCATCTATGAACATTTTCAGTCAGTGAGGCGCTCTTGTCTACGCCTTCCTCAAAATTGCTTTTTTCTTCATGTCTCTCGACCTGAGTTGCAAAATCTTGATTTTTTAATTCGATATCATGGCTAGTTTCGTTACCTTCGATTCGCATGTTTAAACACCAAAATCCGATGTCACACGAGTTATCTATGAACATTTTCATTCATTGAGTCGCTCTTGTCTACGCCTTCCTCAAAATTGCTTTTTGCTTCATGTCTCTCGACTTGAGTTTCAAAATCTTGATTTTTTTATTCCATATCATGGCTAGTTTCGTTACCTTCGATTCGCATGTTTAAACACCAAAATCCGATATCACACGAGGAATCTATTAACATTTTCATTCATTGTGGCGCTCTTGTCGACGGCTTCTTTAAATTTGATTTTTACTTCATGTCTCTGGACCTGAGTTTCAAAATCTTGATTTTTTAATTCCATATCATGGCTATATTCGTTACCTTCGATTCGCAGGTTTAAACACCAAAATCCGATATCACACAAGCCATCTAGGAACATTTTCAGTCACTGAGGCGCTCTTGTCTACGCCTTCCTCAAAATTGCTTTTTTCTTCATGTCTCTCGATTTGAGTTTCAAAATCTTGATTTTTCAATTCCATGTCGTGGCTATATTCGTTACCTTCGATTTGCATGTTTAAACACCAAAATCCGATATCAAACGAGCCATCTATGAACATTTTTAGTCAGTGAGGCGCTCTTGTCTACGCCTACCTCAAAATTTCTTTTTTCTTCATGTCTCTCGATATGAGTATCAAATTCTTTATTTTTTAATTCCATATGATGGCTAGATTCGTTACCTTCGATTCGCATGTTTAAACACCAAAATCCGATATCACACGAGCCATCTATGAACATTTTTAGTAAGTGAGGCGCTCTTGTCTACGCCTTCCTCAAATTTGCTTTTTCCTTCATGTCTCTCGACTTGAGTTTGAAAATCTTGATTTTTTAATTCCATATCATGGCTATATTCGTTACCTTTGATTCGCATGTTTAAACACCAAAATCCGATATCACACGAGGAATCTATGAACATTTTCATCCATTGAGGCGCTCTTGTCTACACCTTCCTTAAATTTGCTTCTCACTTCATGTCTCTCGACTAGAGTTTTTAAATCTTGATTTTTCAATTCCATATCATGGCTATATTCGTTACCTTCGATTCGCATGTTTAAACACCAAAATCCGATATCACACGAGCAATCTATGAGCATTTTCATTCATGGTGGCGCTCTTGTCGACACCTTCCTTAAATTTGCTTTTTACTTTATGTCTCTCGACCTGAGTTTTTAAATCTTGATTTTTTCAATTCCATATCATGGCTATATTCGTTACATTCGATTCGCATGTTTAAACACCAAAATCCGATATCACACGAGGAATCTATGAACATTTTCATTCATTGTGGCGCTCTTGTCGACGCCTTCCTTAAAATTGCTTTTTTCTTCATGTCTCTCGACCTGAGTTTCAAAATCTTTATTTTTTAAATCCATATCATGACTAGATTCGTTACCTTCGATTCGCACGTTTAAACACCAAAATCCGATATCACACGAGGAATCTATGAACATTTTCATCCATTGAGGTGCTCTTGTCTATGCCTTCCTTAAATTTGCTTTTCACTTCATGTCTCTCGACCAAAGTTTTTAAATCTTGATTTTTCAATTCCATATCATGGCTATATTCGTTACCTTCGATTCGCATGCTTAAACACCAAAATCCGATATCACACAAGCCATCTATGAACATTTTCATTCAGTGAGGCGCTCTTGTCTACGCCTTCCTCAAATTTGCTTTTCTCTTTATGTCTCTGGACCTGAGTTTTTAAATCTTGATTTTTCAATTCCATATCATGGCTTTATTCGTTACCTTCGATTCGCATGTTTAAACACCAAAATCCGATATCACACAAGCTATCTATGAACATTTTCAGTCAGTGAGGCGCTCTTGTCTACGCCTTCCTCAAAATTGCTTTTTTCTTCACTTCTCTCGACCTGAGTTTCAAAATCTTGATATTTTAATTCCATATCATGGCTATATTCGTTACCTTCGATTCGCATGTTTAAACACCAAAATCCGATATCACACAAGCCATCTAGGAACATTTTCAGTCAGTGAGGCGCTCTTGTCTACGCCTTCCTCAAATTTGCTTTTTTCTTCATGTCTCTCGATATGAGTATCAAAATCTTTATTTTTTAAATCCATATCATGGCTAGATTCGTTACCTTCGATTCGCATGTTTAAACACCAAAATACGATATCACACGAGCCATCTATGAACATTTTCATTCATTGAGTCGTTCTTGTCGACGCCTTCCTCAAAATTGCTTTTTGCTTCATGTCTCTCGACTTGAGTTTCAAAATCTTGATTTTTTTATTCCATATCATGGCTAGTTTCGTTACCTTCAATTCCCATGTTTAAACACCAAAATCCGATATCACACGAGGAATCTATTAGTATTTTCATTCATTGTGGCGCTCTTGTCGACGGCTTCCTTAAATTTGCTTTTTACTTCATGTCTCTGGACCTGAGTTTTTAAATCTTGATTTTTCAATTCCATATCATGGCTATATTCGTTACCTTCGATTCGCAGGTTTAAACACCAAAATCCGATATCACACAAGCCATCTAGGAACATTTTCAGTCAGTGAGGCGCTCTTGTCTACGCCTTCCTCAAAATTGCTTTTTTCTTCATGTCTCTCGACTTGAGTTTCAAAATCTTGATTTTTTAATTCCATATCATGGCTAGATTCGTTACCTTCGATTCGCATGTTTAAACACCAAAATCCGATATCACACAAGCCATCTATGAACATTTTCAGTCAGTGAGGCGCTCTTGTCTACGCCTTCCTCAAAATTGCTTTTTTCTTCATGTCTCTCGACTTGAGTTTCAAAATCTTGATTTTTCAATTCCATATCGTGGCTAGTTTCGTTACCTTCGATTCGCATGTTTAAACACCAAAATCCGATATCACACGAGCCATCTATGAACATTTTTAGTAAGTGAGGCGCTCTTGTCTACGCCTTCCTCAAATTTGCTTTTTTCTTCATGTCTCTCGACTTGAGTTTGAAAATCTTGATTTTTTAATTCCATATCATGGCTATATTCGTTACCTTTGATTCGCATGTTTAAACACCAAAATCCGATATCACACGAGGAATCTATGAACATTTTCATCCATTGAGGCGCTGTTGTCTACGCCTTCCTTAAATTTGCTTTTCACTTCATGTCTCTCGACTAGAGTTTTTAAATCTTGATTTTTCAATTCCATATCATGGCTATATTCGTTACCTTCGATTCGCATGTTTAAACACCAAAATCCGATATCACACGAGGAATCTATGAACATTTTCATCCATTGAGGCGCTCTTGTCTACGCCTTCCTTAAATTTGCTTTTCACTTCATGTCTCTCGACCATGAGTTTTTAAATCTTGATTTTTCAATTCCATTTCATGGCTATATTCGTTACCTTCGATTCACATGTTTAAACACCAAAATCCGATATCACACGAGCAATCTATGAGCATTTTCATTCATTGTGGCGCTCTTGTCGACGGCTTCCTTAAATTTGCTTTTTACTTTATGTCTCTCGACCTGAGTTTTTAAATCTTGATTTTTTCAATTCCATATCATGGCTATATTCGTTACCTTCGATTCGCAAGTTTAAACACTAAAATCCGATATCACACAAGCCATCTAGGAACATTTTCAGTCAGTGAGGCGCTCTTGTCTACGCCTTCCTCAAAATTGCTTTTTTCTTCATGTCTCTCGACTTGAGTTTCAAAATCTTGATTTTTCAATTCGATATCATGGCTAGTTTCGTTACCTTCGATTTGCATGTTTAAACAACAAAATCCGATATCAAACGAGCCATCTATGAACATTTTTAGTCAGTGAGGCGCTCTTGTCTACGCCTACCTCAAAATTGCTTTTTTCTTCATGTCTCTCGATATGAGTATCAAATTCTTTATTTTTTAATTCCATATGATGGCTAGATTCGTTACATTCGATTCGCATGTTTAAACACCAAAATCCGATATCACACGAGCCATCTATGAACATTTTTAGTAAGTGAGGCGCTCTTGTCTACGCCTTCCTCAAATTTGCTTTTTCCTTCATGTCTCTCGACTTGAGTTTGAAAATCTTGATTTTTTAATTCCATATCATGGCTATATTCGTTACCTTTGATTCGCATGTTTAAACACCAAAATCCGATATCACACGAGGAATCTATGAACATTTTCATCCATTGAGGCGCTCTTGTCTACGCCTTCCTTAAATTTGATTCTCACTTCATGTCTCTCGACTAGAGTTTTTAAATCTTGATTTTTCAATTCCATATCATGGCTATATTCGTTACCTTCGATTCGCATGTTTAAACACCAAAATCCGATATCACACGAGCAATCTATGAGCATTTTCATTCATTGTGGCGCTCTTGTCGACACCTTCCTTAAATTTGCTTTTTACTTTATGTCTCTTGACCTGAGTTTTTAAATCTTGATTTTTCAATTCCATTTCATGGCTATATTCGTTACCTTCGATTCACATGTTTAAACACCAAAATCCGATATCACACGAGCAATCTATGAGCATTTTCATTCATTGTGGCGCTCTTGTCGACGGCTTCCTTAAATTTGCTTTTTACTTCATGTCTCTGGACCTGTGTTTTTAAATCTTGATTTTTCAATTCCATATCATGGCTATATTCGTTACCTTCGATTCGCAGGTTTAAACACCAAAATCCGATATCACACAAGCCATCTAGGAACATTTTCAGTCAGTGAGGCGCTCTTGTCTACGCCTTCCTCAAAATTGCTTTTTTCTTCATGTCTCTCGACTTGAGTTTCAAAATCTTGATTTTTTAATTCCATATCATGGCTAGATTCGTTACCTTCGATTCGCATGTTTAAACACCAAAATCCGATATCACACAAGCCATCTATGAACATTTTCAGTCAGTGAGGCGCTCTTGTCTACGCCTTCCTCAAAATTGCTTTTTTCTTCATGTCTCTCGACTTGAGTTTCAAAATCTTGATTTTTCAATTCCATATCGTGGCTAGTTTCGTTACCTTCGATTCGCATGTTTAAACACCAAAATCCGATATCACACGAGCCATCTATGAACATTTTTAGTAAGTGAGGCGCTCTTGTCTACGCCTTCCTTAAATTTGCTTCTCACTTCATGTCTCTCGACTAGAGTTTTTAAATCTTGATTTTTTAATTCCATATCATGGCTAGATTCGTTACCTTCGATTCGCATGTTTAAACACCAAAATCCGATATCACACGAGCAATCTATGAGCATTTTCATTCATTGTGGCGCTCTTGTCGACGCCTTCCTCAAAATTGCTTTTTTCTTCATGTCTCTCGACCTGAGTTTCAAAATCTTTATTTTTTAATTCCATATCATGGCTATATTCGTTACCTTCGATTCGCATGTTTAAACACCAAAATCCGATATCACACGTGGAATCTATGAACATTTTCATTCATTGAGTCGCTCTTGTCTACGCCTTCCTCAAAATTGCTTTTTGCTTCATGTCTCTCGACTTGAGTTTGAAAATCTTGATTTTTTTATTCCATATCATGGCTAGTTTCGTTACCTTCGATTCGCATGTTTAAACACCAAAATCCGATATCACACGAGGAATCTATTAACATTTTCATTCATTGTGGCGCTCTTGTCGACGGCTTCCTTAAATTTGCTTTTTACTTCATGTCTCTGGACCTGAGTTTTTAAATCTTGATTTTTCAATTCCATATCATGGCTATATTCGTTACCTTCGATTCGCATGTTTGAACACCAAAATCCGATATCACACAAGCCATCTACGAACATTTTCAGTCAGTGAGGCGCTCTTGTCTACGCCTTCCTCAAATTTGCTTTTTTCTTCATGTCTCTCAATATGAGTATCAAAATCATGGCTATATTCGTTACCTTCGATTCGCATGTTTAAACACCAAAATCCGATATCACACGAGCCATCTATGAACATTTTTAGTAAGTGAGGCGCTCTTGTCTACGCCTTCCTTAAATTTGCTTTTCACTTCATGTCTCTCGACCTGAGTTTCAAAATCTTTATTTTTTAATTCCATATCATGGCTATATTCGTTACCTTCGATTCGCATGTTTAAACACCAAAATCCGATATCACACGAGGAATCTATGAACATTTTCATCCATTGTGGCGCTCTTGTCGACGGCTTCCTTAAATTTGCTTTTTACTTTATGTCTCTCGACCTGAGTTTTTAAATCTTGATTTTTTCAATTCCATATCATGGCTATATTCGTTACCTTCGATTCGCAAGTTTAAACACCAAAATCCGATATCACACAAGCCATCTAGGAACATTTTCAGTCAGTGAGGCGCTCTTGTCTACGCCTTCCTCAAAATTGCTTTTTTCTTCATGTCTCTCGACTTGAGTTTCAAAATCTTGATTTTTCAATTCGATATCATGGCTAGTTTCGTTACCTTCGATTTGCATGTTTAAACAACAAAATCCGATATCAAACGAGCCATCTATGAACATTTTTAGTCAGTGAGGCGCTCTTGTCTACGCCTACCTCAAAATTGCTTTTTTCTTCATGTCTCTCGATATGAGTATCAAATTCTTTATTTTTTAATTCCATATGATGGCTAGATTCGTTACATTCGATTCGCATGTTTAAACACCAAAATCCGATATCACACGAGCCATCTATGAACATTTTTAGTAAGTGAGGCGCTCTTGTCTACGCCTTCCTCAAATTTGCTTTTTCCTTCATGTCTCTCGACTTGAGTTTGAAAATCTTGATTTTTTAATTCCATATCATGGCTATATTCGTTACCTTTGATACGCATGTTTAAACACCAAAATCCGATATCACACGAGGAATCTATGAACATTTTCATCCATTGAGGCGCTCTTGTCTACGCCTTCCTTAAATTTGCTTCTCACTTCATGTCTCTCGACTAGAGTTTTTAAATCTTGATTTTTCAATTCCATATCATGGCTATATTCGTTACCTTCGATTCGCATGTTTAAACACCAAAATCCGATATCACACGAGCAATCTATGAGCATTTTCATTCATTGTGGCGCTCTTGTCGACACCTTCCTTAAATTTGCTTTTTACTTTATGTCTCTTGACCTGAGTTTTTAAATCTTGATTTTTTCAATTCCATATCATGGCTATATTCGTTACCTTCGATTCGCATGTTTAAACACCAAAATCCGATATCACACGAGGAATCTATGAACATTTTCATTCATTGTGGCGCTCTTGTCGACGCCTTCCTCAAAATTGCTTTTTTCTTCATGTCTCTCGACCTGAGTTTCAAATCTTTATTTTTAAAATCCATATCATGACTAGATTCGTTACCTTCGATTCGCATGTTTAAACACCAAAATCCGATATCACACGAGGAATCTATGAACATTTTCATCCATTGAGGTGCTCTTGTCTATGCCTTCCTTAAATTTGCTTTTCACTTCATGTCTCTCGACCAAAGTTTTTAAATCTTGATTTTTCAATTCCATATCATGGCTATATTCGTTACCTTCGATTCGCAGGTTTAAACACCAAAATCCGATATCACAGAAGCCATCTAGGAACATTTTCAGTCAGTGAGGCGCTCTTGTCTACGCCTTCCTCAAAATTTGCTTTTTTCTTCATGTCTCTCGATATGAGTATCAAAATCTTTATTTTTTAAATCCATATCATGGCTAGTTTCGTTACCTTCGATTTGCATGTTTAAACACCAAAATACGATATCAAACGAGCCATCTATGAACATTTTTTGTCAGTGAGGCGCTCTTGTCTACGCCTACCTCAAAATTGCTTTTTTCTTCATGTCTCTCGATATGAGTATCAAATTCTTTATTTTTTAATTCCATATGATGGCTAGATTCGTTACATTCGATTCGCATGTTTAAACACCAAAATCCGATATCACACGAGCCATCTATGAACATTTTTAGTAAGTGAGGCGCTCTTGTCTACGCCTTCCTCAAATTTGCTTTTTCCTTCATGTCTCTCGACTTGAGTTTGAAAATCTTGATTTTTTAATTCCATATCATGGCTATATTCGTTACCTTTGATACGCATGTTTAAACACCAAAATCCGATATCACACGAGGAATCTATGAACATTTTCATCCATTGAGGCGCTCTTGTCTACGCCTTCCTTAAATTTGCTTCTCACTTCATGTCTCTCGACTAGAGTTTTTAAATCTTGATTTTTCAATTCCATATCATGGCTATATTCGTTACCTTCGATTCGCATGTTTAAACACCAAAATCCGATATCACACGAGCAATCTATGAGCATTTTCATTCATTGTGGCGCTCTTGTCGACACCTTCCTTAAATTTGCTTTTTACTTTATGTCTCTTGACCTGAGTTTTTAAATCTTGATTTTTTCAATTCCATATCATGGCTATATTCGTTACCTTCGATTCGCATGTTTAAACACCAAAATCCGATATCACACGAGGAATCTATGAACATTTTCATTCATTGTGGCGCTCTTGTCGACGCCTTCCTCAAAATTGCTTTTTTCTTCATGTCTCTCGACCTGAGTTTCAAAATCTTTATTTTTAAAATCCATATCATGACTAGATTCGTTACCTTCGATTCGCATGTTTAAACACCAAAATCCGATATCACACGAGGAATCTATGAACATTTTCATCCATTGAGGTGCTCTTGTCTATGCCTTCCTTAAATTTGCTTTTCACTTCATGTCTCTCGACCAAAGTTTTTAAATCTTGATTTTTCAATTCCATATCATGGCTATATTCGTTACCTTCGATTCGCAGGTTTAAACACCAAAATCCGATATCACAGAAGCCATCTAGGAACATTTTCAGTCAGTGAGGCGCTCTTGTCTACGCCTTCCTCAAAATTTGCTTTTTTCTTCATGTCTCTCGATATGAGTATCAAAATCTTTATTTTTTAAATCCATATCATGGCTAGTTTCGTTACCTTCGATTTGCATGTTTAAACACCAAAATACGATATCAAACGAGCCATCTATGAACATTTTTTGTCAGTGAGGCGCTCTTGTCTACGCCTACCTCAAAATTGCTTTTTTCTTCATGTCTCTCGATATGAGTATCAAATTCTTTATTTTTTAATTCCATATGATGGCTAGATTCGTTACCTTCGATTCGCATGTTTAAACACCAAAATCCGATATCACACGAGCCATCTATGAACATTTTTAGTAAGTGAGGCGCTCTTGTCTACGCCTTCCTCAAATTTGCTTTTTCCTTCATGTCTCTCGACTTGAGTTTGAAAATCTTGATTTTTTAATTCCATATCATGGCTATATTCGTTACCTTTGATTCGCATGTTTAAACACCAAAATCCGATATCACACGAGGAATCTATGAACATTTTCATCCATTGAGGCGCTCTTGTCTACGCCTTCCTTAAATTTGCTTCTCACTTCATGTCTCTCGACTAGAGTTTTTAAATCTTGATTTTTCAATTCCATATCATGGCTATACTCGTTACCTTCGATTCGCATGTTTAAACACCAAAATCCGATATCACACGAGCAATCTATTAGTATTTTCATTCATTGTGGCGCTCTTGTCGACGGCTTCCTTAAATTTGCTTTTGACTTCATGTCTCTGGACCTGAGTTTTTAAATCTTGATTTTTCAATTCCATATCATGGCTATATTCGTTACCTTCGATTCGCAGGTTCAAACACCAAAATCCGATATCACACAAGCCATCTAGGAACATTTTCAGTCAGTGAGGCGCTCTTGTCTACGCCTTCCTCAAAATTGCTTTTTTCTTCATGTCTCTCGACTTGAGTTTCAAAATCTTGATTTTTCAATTCGATATCATGGCTAGTTTCGTTACCTTCGATTTGCATGTTTAAACACCAAAATCCGATATCAAACGAGCCATCTATGAACATTTTTAGTCAGTGAGGCGCTCTTGTCTACGCCTACCTCAAAATTGCTTTTTTCTTCATGTCTCTCGATATGAGTATCAAATTCTTTATTTTTTAATTCCATATGATGGCTAGATTCGTTACATTCGATTCGCATGTTTAAACACCAAAATCCGATATCACACGAGCCATCTATGAACATTTTTAGTAAGTGAGGCGCTCTTGTCTACGCCTTCCTCAAAATTGCTTTTTTCTTCATGTCTCTCGACTTGAGTTTCAAAATCTTGATTTTTCAATTCGATATCATGGCTAGTTTCGTTACCTTCGATTTGCATGTTTAAACACCAAAATCCGATATCACACGAGCAATCTATGAGCATTTTCATTCATTGTGGCGCTCTTGTCGACGCCTTCCTCAAAATTGCTTTTTTCTTCATGTCTCTCGACCTGAGTTTCAAATTCTTTATTTTTTAATTCCATATGATGGCTAGATTCGTTACCTTCGATTCGCATGTTTAAACACCAAAATCCGATATCACACGAGCCATCTATGAACATTTTTAGTAAGTGAGGCGCTCTTGTCTACGCCTTCCTCAAATTTGCTTTTTCCTTCATGTCTCTCGACTTGAGTTTGAAAATCTTGATTTTTTAATTCCATATCATGGCTATATTCGTTACCTTTGATTCGCATGTTTAAACACCAAAATCCGATATCACACGAGGAATCTATGAACATTTTCATCCATTGAGGCGCTCTTGTCTACGCCTTCCTTAAATTTGCTTCTCACTTCATGTCTCTCGACTAGAGTTTTTAAATCTTGATTTTTCAATTCCATATCATGGCTATATTCGTTACCTTCGATTCGCATGTTTAAACACCACAATCCGATATCACACGAGCAATCTATGAGCATTTTCATTCATTGTGGCGCTCTTGTCGACACCTTCCTTAAATTTGCTTTTTACTTTATGTCTCTCGACCTGAGTTTTTAAATCTTGATTTTTTCAATTCCATATCATGGCTATATTCGTTACCTTCGATTCGCATGTTTAAACACCAAAATCCGATATCACACGAGGAATCTATGAACATTTTCATTCATTGTGGCGCTCTTGTCGACGCCTTCCTCAAAATTGCTTTTTTCTTCATGTCTCTCGACCTGAGTTTCAAAATCTTTATTTTTTAAATCCATATCATGACTAGATTCGTTACCTTCGATTCGCATGTTTAAACACCAAAATCCGATATCACACGAGGAATCTATGAACATTTTCATCCATTGAGGTGCTCTTGTCTATGCCTTCCTTAAATTTGCTTTTCACTTCATGTCTCTCGACCAAAGTTTTTAAATCTTGATTTTTCAATTCCATATCATGGCTATATTCGTTACCTTCGATTCGCAATTTTAAACACCAAAATCCGATATCACACAAGCCATCTATGAACATTTTCATTCAGTGAGGCGCTCTTGTCTACGTCTTCCTCAAATTTGCTTTTCTCTTTATGTCTCTGGACCTGAGTTTTTAAATCTTGATTTTTCAATTCCATATCATGGCTTTATTCGTTACCTTCGATTCGCATGTTTAAACACCAAAATCCGATATCACACAAGCCATCTATGAACATTTTCAGTCAGTGAGGCGCTCTTGTCTACGCCTTCCTCAAAATTGCTTTTTTCTTCATGTCTCTCGACCTGAGTTGCAAAATCTTGATTTTTTAATTCGATATCATGGCTAGTTTCGTTACCTTCGATTTGCTTGTTTAAACACCAAAATTGGATATCACACGAGCCATCTATGAAAATTTTTAGTCAGTGAGGCGCTCTTGTCTACGCCTACCTCAAAATTGCTTTTTACTTCATGTCTCTGGACCTGAGTTTTTAAATCTTGATTTTTAGATTCCATATCATGGCTATATTCGTTACCTTCGATTCGCATGTTTAAACACAAAAATCCGATATCACACGAGGAATCTATGAACATTTGCATTCATTGAGTCGCTCTTGTCTACGCCTTCCTCAAAATTGCTTTTTGCTTCATGTCTCTTGACTTGAGTTTGAAAATCTTCATTTTTTTATTCCATATCATGGCTAGTTTCGTTACCTTCGATTCGCATGTTTAAACACCAAAATCCGATATCACACGAGGAATCTATTAACATTTTCATTCATTGTGGCGCTCTTGTCGACGGCTTCCTTAAATTTGCTTTTTACTTCATGTCTCTGGACCTGAGTTTTTAAATCTTGATTTTTCAATTCCATATCATGGCTATATTCGTTACCTTCGATTCGCATGTTTAAACACCAAAACCCGATATCACACGAGCCATCTAGGAACATTTTCAGTCAGTGAGGCGCTCTTGTCTACGCCTTCCTCAAATTTGCTTTTTTCTTCATGTCTCTCGATATGAGTATCAAAATCTTTATTTTTTAAATCCATATCATGGCTAGATTCGTTACCTTCGATTCGCATGTTTAAACACCAAAATACGATATCACACGAGCCATCTATGAACATTTTCATTCATTGAGTCGCTCTTGTCGACGCCTTCCTCAAAATTGCTTTTTTCTTCATGTATCTCGACCTGAGTTTCAAAATCTTTATTTTTTAATTCCATATCATGGCTATATTCATTACCTTCGATTCGCATGTTTAAACACCAAAATCCGATATCACACGAGGAATCTATGAACATTTTCATCCATTGAGGCGCTCTTGTCTACGCCTTCCTTAAATTTGCTTTTCACTTCATGTCTCTCGACCAGAGTTTTTAAATCTTGATTTTTTAATTCCATATCATGGCTATATTCGTTACCTTCGATTCGCATGTTTAAACACCAAAATCCGATATCACACAAGCCATCTAGGAACATTTTCAGTCAGTGAGTCGCTCTTGTCTACGCCTTCCTCAAAATGGCTTTTTCCTTCATGTCTCTCAACTTGAGTTTCAAAATCTTGATTTTTAAATTCCATATCATGGCTAGTTTCGTTACCTTCGATTCGCATGTTTAAACACCAAAATCCGATATCACATGAGGAATCTATTAGTATTTTCATTTATTGTGGCGCTCTTGTCGACGGCTTCCTTAAATTTGCTTTTTACTTCATGTCTCTGGACCTGAGTTTTTAAATCTTGATTTTTCAATTCCATATCATGGCTATATTCGTTACCTTCGATTCGCAGGTTTAAACACCAAAATCCGATATCACACAAGCCATCTAGGAACATTTTCAGTCAGTGAGGCGCTCTTGTCTACGCCTTCCTCAAAATTGCTTTTTTCTTTATGTCTCTCGACCAGAGTTTTTAAATCTTGATTTTTCAATTCCATATCATGGCTATATTCGTTACCTTCGATTCGCATGTTTAAACACCAAAATCCGATATCACACAAGCCATCTAGGAACATTTTCAGTCAGTGAGGCGCTCTTGTCTACGCCTACCTCAAAATTGCTTTTTTCTTCATGTCTCTCGATATGAGTATCAAAATGTTTAATTTTTAATTCCATATCATTGCTATATTCGTTACCTTCGATTCACATGTTTAAACACCAAAACCCGATATCACACGAGCCATCTATGAACATTTTCAGTCAGTGAGGCGCACATGTCTACGCCTTCCTCAAAATTGCTTTTTTCTTCACTTCTCTCGACCTGAGTTTCAAAATCTTGATATTTTAATTCCATATCATGGCTATATTCGTTACCTTCGATTCGCATGTTTGAACACCAAAATCCGATATCACACAAGCCATCTACGAACATTTTCAGTCAGTGAGGCGCTCTTGTCTACGCCTTCCTCAAATTTGCTTTTTTCTTCATGTCTCTCAATATGAGTATCAAAATCTTTATTTTTTAAATCCATATCATGGCTAGATTCGTTACCTTCGATTCGCATGTTTAAACACCAAAATACGATATCACACGAGCCATCTATGAACATTTTCATTCATTGAGTCGCTCTTGTCGACGCCTTCCTCAAAATTGCTTTTTTCTTCATGTCTCTCGACCTGAGTTTCAAAATCTTTATTTTTTAATTCCATATCATGGTTATATTCGTTACCTTCGATTCGCATGTTTAAACACCAAAATCCGATATCACACGAGGAATCTATGAACATTTTCATCCATTGAGGCGCTCTTGTCTACGCCTTCCTGAAATTTGCTTTTCACTTCATGTCTCTCGACCAGAGTTTTTAAATCTTGATTTTTTAAGTCCATATCATGGCTATATTCGTTACCTTCGATTCGCATGTTTAAACACCAAAATCCGATATCACACAAGCCATCTAGGAACATTTCCAGTCAGTGAGGCACTCTTGTCTACGCCTTCCTCAAAATTGCTTTTTTCTTTATGTCTCTCGACCAGAGTTTTTAAATCTTGATTTTTCAATTCCATATCATGGCTATATTCGTTACCTTCGATTTTCATGTTTAAACACCAAAATCCGATATCACACGAGCAATCTATGAGCATTTTCATTCATTGTGGCGCTCTTGTCGACACCTTCCTTAAATTTGCTTTTCACTTTATGTCTCTAGGCCTGAGTTTTTAAATCGTGATTTTTCAATTCCATATCATGGCTATATTCGTTACCTTCGATTCGCATGTTTAAACACCAAATACCGATATCACACGAGGAATCTATGAACATTTTCATTCATTGTGGCGCTCTTGTCGACGCCTTCCTCAAAATTGCTTTTTTCTTCATGTCTCTCGACCTGAGTTGCAAAATCTTGATTTTTTAATTCGATATCATGGCTAGTTTCGTTACCTTCGATTTGCATGTTTAAACACCAAAATCCGATATCACACGAGCCATCTATGAACATTTTTAGTCAATGAGGCGCTCTTGTCTACGCCTACCTCAAAATTGCTTTTTTCTTCATGTCTCTCGATATGAGTATCAAAATGTTTATTTTTTAATTCCATATCATGGCTAGATTCGTTACCTTCGATTCCCATGTTTAAACACCAAAATCCGATATCACACGAGCCATCTATGAACATTTTTAGTAAGTGAGGCGCTCTTGTCTACGCCTTCCTCAAATTTGCTTTTTCCTTCATGTCTCTCGACTTGAGTTTCAAAATCTTTATTTTTCAATTCCATATCATGGCTATATTCGTTACCTTCGATTCGCATGTTTAAACACCAAAATCCGATATCACACGAGGAATCTATGAACATTTTCATTCATTGTGGCGCTCTTGTCGACGGCTTCCTTAAATTTGCTTTTTACTTCATGTCTCTGGACCTGAGTTTTTAAATCTTGATTTTTCGATTCCATATCATGGCTATATTCGTTACCTTCGATTCGCATGTTTAAACACCAAAATCCGATATCACACGAGGAATCTATGAACATTTTCATTCATTGAGGCGCTCTTGTCGACGGCTTCCTTAAATTTGCTTTTTACTTCATGTCTCTCGACTTAAGTTTCAAAATCTTGATTTTTCAATTCCATATCATGGCTAGATTCGTTACCTTCGATTCGCATGTTTAAACACCAAAATCCGATATCACACAAGCCATCTATGAACATTTTCAGTCAGTGAGGCGCTCTTGTCTACGCCTTCCTCAAAATTGCTTTTTTCTTCATATCTCTCGACCTGAGTTGCAAAATCTTGATTTTTTAATTCGATATCATGGCTAGTTTCGTTACCTTCGATTTGCATGTTTAAACACCAAAATTCGATATCACACGAGCCATCTATGAACATTTTTAGTCAGTGAGGCGCTCTTGTCTACGCCTACCTCAAAATTGCTTTTTTCTTCATGTCTCTCGATATGAGTATCAAATTCTTTATTTTTTAATTCCATATCATGGCTAGATTCGTTACCTTCGATTCGCATGTTTAAACACCAAAATCCGATATCACACGAGGAATCTATGAACCTTTTCATCCATTGAGGCGCTCTTGTCGACGCCTTCCTTAAATTTCCTTTTTACTTCATGTCTCTGGACCTGAGTTTTTAAATCTTGATTTTTCAATTTCATATCATGGCTATATTCGTTACCTTCGATTCGCAGGTTTAAACACCAAAATCCGATATCACACAATCCATCTAGGAACATTTTCAGTCAGTGAGGCGCTCTTGTCTACGCCTTCCTCAAAATTGCTTTTTTCTTTATGTCTCTCGACCAGAGTTTTTAAATCTTGATTTTTCAATTCCATATCATGGCTATATTCGTTACCTTCGATTCGCATGTTTAAACACCAAAATCCGATATCACACAAGCCATCTAGGAACATATTCAGTCAGTGAGGCGCTCTTGTCTACGCCTTCCTCAAAATTGCTTTCTTCTTCATGTCTCTCGATATGAGTATCAAAATCTTTATTTTTTAATTCCATATCATGAATAGATTCGTTAGCTTCGATTCGCATGTTTAAACACCAAAATCCGATATCACACGAGCCATCTATGAACATTTTCATTCAGTGAGGCGCTCTTGTCTACGCCTTACTCAAAATGGCTTTTTCCTTCATGTCTCTCGACTTGAGTTTCAAAATCTTGATTTTTTAATTCCATATCATGGCTAGATTCGTTACCTTCGATTCGCATGTTTAAACACCAAAATCCGATATCACACGAGCCATCTATGAACATTTTTAGTAAGTGAGGCGCTCTTGTCTACGCCTTCCTCAAATTTGCTTTTTCCTTCATGTCTCTCGACTTGAATTTGAAAATCTTGATTTTTCAATTCCATATCATGGCTATATTCGTTACCTTCGATTCGCAGGTTTAAACACCAAAATCCGATATCACACAAGCCATCTAGGAACATTTTCAGTCAGTGAGGCGCTCTTGTCTACGGCTTCCTCAAAATTGCTTTTTTCTTTATGTCTCTCGACCAGAGTTTTTAAATCTTGATTTTTCAATTCCATATCATGGCTATATTCGTTACCTTCGATTTTCATGTTTAAACACCAAAATCCGATATCACACGAGCCATCTATGAACATTTTCAGTCAGTGAGGCGCTCTTGTCTACGCCTTCCTCAAAATTGCTTTTTTCTTCATGTCTCTCGACTTGAGTTTCAAAATCTTGATTTTTCAATTCCATGTCGTGGCTATATTCGTTACCTTCGATTCGCATGTTTAAACACCAAAATCCGATATCACACAAGCCATCTATGAACATTTTCAGTCAGTGAGGCGCTCTTGTCTACGCCTTCCTCAAAATTGCTTTTTTCTTCATGTCTCTCGACCTGAGTTGCAAAATCTTGATTTTTTAATTCGATATCATGGCTAGTTTTGTTACCTTCGATTTGCATGTTTAAACACCAAAATTCGATATCACACGAGCCATCTATGAACATTTTTAGTCAGTGAGGCGCTCTTGTCTACGCCTACCTCAAAATTGCTTTTTTCTTCATGTCTCTCGATATGAGTATCAAAATGTTTAATTTTTAATTCCATATCATTGCTATATTCGTTACCTTCGATTCACATGTTTAAACACCAATATCCGATATCACACGAGCCATCTATGAACATTTTCAGTCAGTGAGGCGCACATGTCTACGCCTTCCTCAAAATTCTTGTTTTTGTCATGTATCTTGGCTTGAGTTTCAAAATCTTGATTTTTTAATTCCATATCATGGCTAGATTCGTTACCTTAGATTCGCATGTTTAAACCCCAAAATCCGATATCACACGAGGAATCTATGAACATATTCAGTCAGTGAGGCGCTTTTGTCTACGCCTTCCTCAAAATTGCTGTTATCGTCATGTATCTTGACTTGAGTTTCAAAATCTTGATTTTTTAATTCCATATCATGGCTAGATTCGTGACCTTCGATTCGCATGTTTAAACACCAAAATCCGATATCACACAAGCCATCTAGGAACATTTTCAGTCAGTGAGGCGCTCTTGTCTACGCCTTCCTCAAATTTGCTTTTTTCTTCATGTCTCTCGATCTGAGTATCAAAATCTTTATTTTTTAATTCCATATCATGGCTAGATTCGTTACCTTCGATTCGCATGTTTAAACACCAAAATACGATATCACACGAGCCATCTATGAACATTTTCATTCATTGAGTCGCTCTTGTCTACGCCTTCCTCAAAATGGCTTTTTCCTTCATGTCTCTCAACTTGAGTTTCAAAATCTTGATTTTTTAATTCCATATCATGGCTAGTTTCGTTACCTTCGATTCGCATGTTTAAACACCAAAATCCGATATCACACGAGGAATCTATTAACATTTTCATTCATTGTGGCGCTCTTGTCGACGGCTTCCTTAAATTTGCTTTTTACTTCATGTCTCTGGACCTGAGTTTTTAAATCTTGATTTTTCAATTCCATATCATGGCTATATTCGTTACCTTCGATTCGCAGGTTTAAACACCAAAATCCGATATCACACAAGCCATCTAGGAACATTTTCATTCATTGAGTCGCTCTTGTCTACGCCTTCCTCAAATTTGCTTTTTTCTTCATGTCTCTCGACTTGAGTTTCAAAATCTTGATTTTTCAATTCCATATCATGGCTAGATTCATTACCTTCAATTCGCATGTTTAAACACCAAAACCCGATATCACACGAGCCATCTATGAACATTTTCAGTCAGTGAGGCGCACTTGTCTACGCCTTCCTCAAAATTGCTTTTTTCTTCACTTCTCTCAACCTGAGTTTCAAAATCTTGATATTTTAATTCCATATCATGGCTAGTTTCGTTACCTTCGATTCGCATGTTTAAAAACCTAAATCCGATATCACACGAGGATTCTATGAACATTTTCATTCATTGTGGCGCTCTTGTCGACGCCTACCTCAAAATTGCTTTTTTCTTCATGTCTCTCGATATGAGTATCAAAATGTTTATTTTTTAATTCCATATCATAGCTATATTCGTTACCTTCGATTCGCAGGTTTAAACACGAAAATCCGATATCACACAAGCCATCTAGGAACATTTTCAGTCAGTGAGGCGCTCTTGTCTACGGCTTCCTCGAAATTGCTTTTTTCTTTATGTCTCTCGACCTGAGTTTTTAAATCTTGATTTTTCAATTCCATATCATGGCTAAATTCGTTACCTTCGATTCGCATGTTTAAACACCAAAATCCGATATCACACAAGCCATCTAGGAATATTTTCAGTCAGTGAGGCGCTCTTGTCTACGCCTTCCTCAAAATTGCTTTTTTCTTCATGTTTCTCGACCTGAGTTGCAAAATCTTGATTTTTTAATTCGATATCATGGCTAGATTCGTTACCTTCGATTCGCATGTTTAAACACCAAAATACGATATCACACGAACCATCTATGAACATTTTCATTCATTGAGTCGCTCTTGTCTACGCCTTCCTCAAAATGGCTTTTTCCTTCATGTCTCTCAACTTGAGTTTCAAAATCTTGATTTTTTAATTCCATATCATGGCTAGTTTCGTTACCTTCGATTCGCATGTTTAAACACCAAAATCCGATATCACACGAGGAATCTATTAACATTTTCATTCATTGTGGCGCTCTTGTCGACGGCTTCCTTAAATTTGCTTTTTACTTCATGTCTCTGGACCTGAGTTTTTAAATCTTGATTTTTCAATTCCATATCATGGCTATATTCGTTACCTTCGATTCGCAGGTTTAAACACCAAAATCCGATATCACACAAGCCATCTAGGAACATTTTCATTCATTGAGTCGCTCTTGTCTACGCCTTCCTCAAATTTGCTTTTTTCTTCATGTCTCTCGACTTGAGTTTCAAAATCTTGATTTTTCAATTCCATATCATGGCTAGATTCGTTACCTTCAATTCGCATGTTTAAACACCAAAACCCGATATCACACGAGCCATCTATGAACATTTTCAGTCAGTGAGGCGCACTTGTCTACGCCTTCCTCAAAATTGCTTTTTTCTTCACTTCTCTCAACCTGAGTTTCAAAATCTTGATATTTTAATTCCATATCATGGCTAGTTTTGTTACCTTCGATTCGCATGTTTAAAAACCTAAATCCGATATCACACGAGGATTCTATGAACATTTTCATTCATTGTGGCGCTCTTGTCGACGCCTACCTCAAAATTGCTTTTTTCTTCATGTCTCTCGATATGAGTATCAAAATGTTTATTTTTTAATTCCATATCATGGCTATATTCGTTACCTTCGATTCGCAGGTTTAAACACCAAAATCCGATATCACACAAGCCATCTAGGAACATTTTCAGTCAGTGAGGCGCTCTTGTCTACGGCTTCCTCAAAATTGCTTTTTTCTTTATGTCTCTCGACCTGAGTTTTTAAATCTTGATTTTTCAATTCCATATCATGGCTAAATTCGTTACCTTCGATTCGCATGTTTAAACACCAAAATCCGATATCACACAAGCCATCTAGGAATATTTTCAGTCAGTGAGGCGCTCTTGTCTACGCCTTCCTCAAATTTGCTTTGTTCTTCATGTCTCTCGACCTGAGTTGCAAAATCTTGATTTTTGAATTCGATATCATGGCTAGATTCGTTACATTCGATTCGCATGTTTAAACACCAAAATACGATATCACACGAGCCATCTATGAACATTTTCATTCATTGAGTCGCTCTTGTCTACGCCTTCCTCAAAATGGCTTTTTCCTTCATGTCTCTCAACTTGAGTTTCAAAATCTTGATTTTTCAATTCCATGTCGTGGCTATATTCGTTACCTTCGATTCGCATGTTTAAACACCAAAATCCGATATCACACAAGCCATCTATGAACATTTTTAGTGAGTGAGGCGCTCTTGTCTACGCCTTCCTCAAATTTGCTTTTTTCTTCATGTCTCTCGACCTGAGTTGCAAAATCTTGATTTTTTAATTCGATATCATGGCTAGATTCGTTACATTCGATTCGCATGTTTAAACACCAAAATACAATATCACACGAGCCATCTATGAACATTTTCATTCATTGAGTCGCTCTTGTCTACGCCTTCCTCAAAATGGCTTTTTCCTTCATGTCTCTCAACTTGAGTTTCAAAATCTTGATTTTTCAATTCCATGTCGTGGCTATATTCGTTACCTTCGATTCGCATGTTTAAACACCAAAATCCGATATCACACAAGCCATCTATGAACATTTTTAGTGAGTGAGGCGCTCTTGTCTACGCCTTCCTCAAATTTGCTTTTTCCTTCATGTCTCTCGACTTGAGTTTCAAAATCTTTATTTTTCAATTCCATATCATGGCTATATTCGTTACCTTCGATTCGCATGTTTAAACACCAAAATCCGATATCACACAAGCCATCTATGAACATTTTCATTCATTGTGGCGCTCTTGTCGACGGCTTCCTTAAATTTGCTTTTTACTTCATGTCTCTGGACCTGAGTTTTTAAATCTTGATTTTTCGATTCCATATCATGGCTATATTCGTTACCTTCGATTCGCATGTTTAAACACCAAAATCCGATATCACACGAGGAATCTATGAACATTTTCATTCATTGAGGCGCTCTTGTCGACGGCTTCCTTAAATTTGCTTTTTACTTCATGTCTCTCGACTTAAGTTTCAAAATCTTGATTTTTCAATTCCATATCATGGCTAGATTCGTTACCTTCGATTCGCATGTTTAAACACCAAAATCCGATATCACACAAGCCATCTATGAACATTTTCAGTCAGTGAGGCGCTCTTGTCTACGCCTTCCTCAAAATTGCTTTTTTCTTCATATCTCTCGACCTGAGTTGCAAAATCTTGATTTTTTAATTCGATATCATGGCTAGTTTCGTTACCTTCGATTTGCATGTTTAAACACCAAAATTCGATATCACACGAGCCATCTATGAACATTTTTAGTCAGTGAGGCGCTCTTGTCTACGCCTACCTCAAAATTACTTTTTTCTTCATGTCTCTCGATTCGCAGGTTTAAACACCAAAATCCGATATCACACAAGCCATCTAGGAACATTTTCAGTCAGTGAGGCGCTCTTGTCTACGGCTTCCTCAAAATTGCTTTTTTCTTTATGTCTCTCGACCTGAGTTTTTAAATCTTGATTTTTCAATTCCATATCATGGCTAAATTCGTTACCTTCGATTCGCATGTTTAAACACCAAAATCCGATATCACACAAGCCATCTAGGAATATTTTCAGTCAGTGAGGCGCTCTTGTCTACGCCTTCCTCAAAATTGCTTTTTTCTTCATGTCTCTCGACCTGAGTTGCAAAATCTTGATTTTTTAATTCGATATCATGGCTAGATTCGTTACATTCGATTCGCATGTTTAAACACCAAAATACGATATCACACGAGCCATCTATGAACATTTTCATTCATTGAGTCGCTCTTGTCTACGCCTTCCTCAAAATGGCTTTTTCCTTCATGTCTCTCAACTTGAGTTTCAAAATCTTGATTTTTCAATTCCATGTCGTGGCTAGATTCGTTACCTTCGATTCGCATGTTTAAACACCAAAATCCGATATCACACAAACCATCTATGAACATTTTTAGTGAGTGAGGCGCTCTTGTCTACGCCTTCCTCAAAATTGCTTTTTTCTTCATGTCTCTCGACCTGAGTTGCAAAATCTTGATTTTTTAATTCGATATCATGGCTAGTTTCGTTACCTTCGATTTGCATGTTTAAACACCAAAATTCGATATCACACGAGCCATCTATGAACATTTTTAGTCAGTGAGGCGCTCTTGTCTACGCCTACCTCAAAATTGCTTTTTTCTTCATGTCT